>NC_143525.1:37426525-37704025 GCF_031878675.1 Megascapheus bottae
GTGGAGTTCACTCACTGGACACTGAAGGAAGTGAACTACACAACTCGTTGGTGGAGATGGGAGAGAGGGATTGAGAGAAAAATGAAGGAACAGAAGACAATGTATGAAAGAAAATATACTCACTACCTGACTCATTTAATTGTGATTTTTCTGTACATTACCTCTATAATAACAATAAAATTAACTTAAAAATAAATAATGTAAAAATGGTTTAGACTAACCTGAACCCAGAAACTAAGCTAGTAATTTCTACTTTTCACTTCACAAGCCATCATCAAAATTTTTAGGTTTCATTTTTGGGGCTGGGGATATCACTCAAAATAGATCAGACCTGACTTATGTAACTATAACCACTTTGTACATCACCTTTATAATAGTAAAAAAATTTAAAATTAAAATGATAGCTCAGTAACTCCTACTTGCTATGGTGGCACTATACCACTTGGCCATACCCAGCCCTCACCTTTGGGAGTTTAATTTCAGTGGCTTCCAGAAAACTCCAATGACACTCCAGGGTGTTTATTACTTTGTCAAGTAGCGCTCATTAGACACTCTCACTCTAGTCAAAACCCGTTTCATTATTACCTCATTCCTTTCTAGGGACTATGGAAACACACTTCATATGTATCAAAATGTCCCTTAACGGTAAATAATATCAGGCTAATTACTATCCCCATCTGCAGCTTCTCTATTACTTCAGTTATTATTACTATAGCAGACACGACACTCTAGTATAAATTTCAGTTGTTTATTCCTTTTTCCCTTTTTTTCTTTTTTCACCTACACACACACAAAGGATTTCCAAATTTCCATGTTTAAAGAGTTGGCTTTGCTAATTCTTTACAGAAAGCTATAAACATGTCCTTATTTGCTTAAATGAAATAAAGTAACTACACACATACTTTAATTCCCGAGGTGTTTAAGACATTTGCCTAGCCAGGTAATGTACCACATACATAGAAAAAGCGGTAATCTTAGCTACTCAGGAGATTGAGTTCTGAGGCTTACAGTCTAAAGGCAACCGAGGCTGGTAAGTCCATGAGTCTCTTGTCTCTAATTAACCAGCAAAAAGTAGAAAGTGGTTCTAATGGTAGAGCACTAGCCTTGAGCCAAAAAAGCTCAAGTACAAAGCCCAGGTCCTGAATTTAAGGCCACAACTGGCACAAGAAAAAAGAATATTATCCAACAATCAAAAATGTCTGAGATCAAACCCTTCTATTATATCAGACTCAGTTAAGTAAAATGAATTATTTAATAATATACACATCAGGGGGCTGGGATTTTGGCCTAGTGGTAGAGTGCTTGCCTAGCATGCACAAAGACTGGCCAAAATATATAGATATAGATATAGATACAGATATGTATGTATACACACACACTGGGGGCAGAAAGAGAGTATGATTCTGCACACTGAAGGACTGGTATTTTATTCTTTGTTTTTGCTGGTCCTGGGGCCTGAACTCAGGGCCTGGACGCTGTCCTGAACTTGATTATGCTCAAGTCTAACACTCTACCACTTGAGCCACAGTTCTACTTCTGGCTTTTTCTGTGAATGATTTTTTTTTTTTTATTTTTTATTTTTTTCTGCCAGTCCTGGGGCTTGAACTCAGGGCCTGAGCATTGTCCTTCCTTGGGCTTTCTCAAGCCTAGATCTCTACCACTTGAGTCACAGCACCACTTCCCGTATTTTCTATGTATGTGGTACTGAAGAATCAAACCCGAGTCTTTGTGCATGAAAGGCAAGCACTCTACCACTAAGCCGTACACCCAGCCCATGACTGGTATTTTAATACTAGATAGAAATATAATTCACATGGGCCAGGAGTTTGGCTTAGTGTTTAAAGTGCTTGCCAAGCATGCATGAAAACCCGGGTTCGATTCCTCGGTACCACATACATAGACAAAAAGCTGGAAGTGGTGCTGAGGCTCAAGTGGTAGAGCTCTAGCCTTAACAAAGTCCAAGGACAGTGCTCAGGCCCTGGGCCCAAGCCCAAGACTGGCAAAAAAAAAAAAAAAAAAAAAAAAAAATATATATATATATATATATATATATATATATATATATTTAATTCACATGTCAGTAAAGGCACTTTTCTTTTTTTTGGTGTCGGTCCTGAGCTCTGTCTCTGGGCTTCTGCTAAAGACTAGTGCTCCACTACACGAGACACAGCTCCATTTCCATTTCAGCTTTTTTTTTTTTAAGTTTAGTGGAGATATAAGAGTCTCACATACTTTCCTGTCTATTTGTCCTGGCTTCAAACCTTGATCCTCAGATCTTGGTCTGCGTAGCTAGGTTTGCAGATGTGAGCCACCAGCACCTAGCAAGACATCATTTTAACCTAAGTTTGGCACCCACAGGTGCCAAAGCTGACTGTATATTATGGAAGGAAAATACGTCTTCCCTTCTATTTGAAATATCCTCAGTCACTAACTCTAAATATCTTCAGAGCTTATAGCCAAATACAGATAAAGGACAAAACACATGTTCAAGTGAGGGTTAGGTTATTTGGTACCTAGTAATACAATTATCTAGAAAGTTCATTTATCTAGAAAGTTACAATTATCTAGAAAGTTGAGCAGCCCTTTGTACTTGAGACTTAATAAAATGCTAACTTGTCTTGCTGATATCTTGAGTGACATTCTATCTATCCAGAAGATAGTGGATACATTCATTCTCTATGAGGTAACTGCTCATGTGAAGGAATGGGTTTGTGTTAGTGTACATTAGCTATATAAGGTATTTCCTTCCTTTCTTTTTTTCTTTTGTTGGTCATGGGGCTTGAACTCAGGGCCTGGGCACTGCCCCTGAGCTCTTTTGCTCAAGGCATTAGTGCTTTACCACTTGAGCCACAACTTTTTCTGTGCATGTGGTATGGAGGAATCAAACCAGGGCTTCGTGCATGTTAGGCAAGCACTCTACCACAAGGCCACACTCCAGGCCCAAGGTTTAATTCTCATTATGTTGTGGTGCTCACGAACGCTCGGCAAGTGTTCTACTACTGAACAACACCTCCAGCCCAAGTGTTTAATTCTTATTCCTTAGTGAGTGAACATTGCTCCAAGTAGGAGGAGCTAAAAGATCCTTGATTCTGGGCAAATTGCAGCAGAGTATGTTTGTGTGTGGATGTCCATGGCATATGCTTGAAAAGGAGATGATTATAATAAGTGAGCACTCAAAAATGAATGGAGCATGATGAGAAAAATAGGCTCCAGTTTGGAAATAAAGTGCTTGCTTGCTAGTAGTAAATCACTTACTCGTGGCAAGCTGGAGAGTGAAGGAGGTAATTTACTGTAAGTCTACTCACAGTAAACCAACTAGCCAGAGCATCACCACATAAAAGTGGGGTTACATTAACACTGCAGTCCCACACAGCCCTGAGCCCTAGAGCTGCAGGACTCCGGGCAGTCATAACTCACAACCACTGCAGCCAGAAAATTTTTTCAACTGCTTTATGAGTTATTATATCTGCTCCTGCAACTCAAGGGGTACACATGACATTTGCATTATAATTGATGTGGGAACTCTTTGAACTTAACTCTTTAAACTTTATAACTGTAGCCAGAATATCCTAATAGTGCTGGGAAACATTTCAGACCAGAGCCTCTGGGTACTATTATGGTTCCAGAGCAACTAAAACCCTTGAGCATATACTTTTTTCCCCCCCTGTTCTGAGGCTTGAACTCAGGGCATAGGTACTGTCTCTGTGCCATTTTGCTCAGGGCTAGCACGCTACCACTTTTGAGCCACAGCTCCACTTCCAGTTTTCTGGTGGTTAATTGGAGATAAAGAGTCTCACAGATGGGGCTGGAAGTTTGGCCTAGTGGTGGAGTGCTTGCCTAGCATGCATGAAGACTGGGGTTGGATTCCTCAGTACCACATACATAGAAAAAGCTGGAAGTGGTGCGATAGCTCAAGTGGTAGAGCTCTAGCCTTGAGAAAGTCCAAGGACAGTGCTCAGGCTCTGAGTTCATGCCCCAAGACTGGCAAAAAAAAAAAGTCTCACAGACTTTCCTGCCCGGGCTATCTCTGAACTCATGATCCTCATGAGTTACCAGCGCCTGGATACTATTTGATATGCTAAAAAAAAAAAAAAAAAAAAAAAGTGTTTAGGATTTTTGTATTGTTTTGGTAGAACTAAGATCTTGAACTCAGGGCCTCATGGTTGTTAGGCAGACACTCTACCACTAAGACACACATCCAGCCCAAAAGTTCTATTTCTGAAGTTAAAAAGAAGAAAAATAATTAACATGAATACATTTCTTTACAGGTTGGGCATCATTCAAAAGGCACTATGTATAATAAATCTACATATAATAATCTTCAAAATATCACACATGAACTTAGGTACATTGGTGAATGCCTAATACTAGCCACTAGGGATGTTCACTTGAACCTAGCTTGAGGCCAGCCTGGTCAACTTTGCTTAGTTTTTTTTACCTCAGGGCTGGTGCTCTACCCCCTGACCACACCTCCGCTTCCATCTTTTTGCTGGTTAACTGGAAATAAAGAGTCTCTCAGATGTGTCTGCCCAGGCTGGCTTCAAATCATGCTCCTCAGAGCTCAGCCTCCTTATTGTTTAGGACAGATGTGAGTGACTGGTCTCTGGCATAAGACTTCATCTTTGAAAACAAACAAGCTAAAACCCTTTAATAAAAAAAAAAAATTCCATGAGGATGTGTACTGTTATTAACATCTCCCATTTTACAGATGAGGAAACTGAGGCAGTCAACTAATAACTGAGCACAGCACACTGTATGGTAGGTGATGATTAAGTGTTATAGGGACAATAATGTGGAATTAGGGATTAAGAAATGACAGAGCTTGGGGAGGGACTTTGTACAATTTTAAATCTGGGGAAAAAACTGGGTTTTATGCCAAGTGCAGTGACTCATGACTGTAATCCTAGCTACTCAGGAGGCTGAGAACTGAGGATCACAGTTCAAAACTAGTCCAGGCGGGAAAGTTAATGAGACTCTTATTTCAAATTAAGCAACAAAAAGCTGGAAGTGGAGCTGTGGCTCAAGTGAAAGAATGCTAGCCTTGAGCAAAAAAACTAAGTGACATAGCTAGGACCTGAATTCAACTCCAACACTGGCACAAAAAGAAGGAAAGAAGGGAAGAGGGCAGGTAGGCTTCACCATCAGAAGACAGAGAGCAAATCATGGTGTATCTTGGTGAAAAAACAAAATGCAAAGGTCTAGAATCAGGACTCTGCTTGGTATTCCAGCAAATGAAAATATCATGGGAAAGTGAGCATGAAGTCAAATCTCACGAGATGAGTGTCCAGATGGAAGGAGAGTGACAAAGAATAGGATTCATAGGACCTGTTGGCTTCTCTTCAGAATGAGATGGAGCTGAATTGAGCAGAGTGAAACTATCTGACTTCTGTTAAATAAGGATGCCTCTGGCCACTGTGTTGAAAAGATGGAAGGAGAGGTATATAAGCAAGAAAATTAGTTAGGAGGCTACACAACAATCTAGTGAGGTAAGTGATGTAGGAGGAAGAGCTTGCAGGATTTCGGAAGTGGTGACATTCTGATTGTATCTGAAGGACAAGCTGATAGAATCAGAATTTGCTGGTTGACCAATGTAAGGTGCGAAGGTAAGGCAGGAGATGAGATGGCTGCCAAACATTCTAATTTGACATGAGAGGCTGAGATGAGAAAGGTTCTGGAGGCTAGGAATTCAATCTGAGCCAAGTTGAGTTAGAAACAGGTCCATGAGAAATCTCTTTTGACTTCTGCAACTCATTTCATACTGACTGAACACCCACCATGTGGCAGGCATTGTGCCAGGAAGGAGAAAGATCTGGAGTCAGATGTTGAGTCCATTTGCCAACTCTACCAGTTACTTGAACTCTTGCCCTATGGAGAATTATTGCAAGCAATTTATGGGGCGTTTTGTAAATCACGGAATTTACTTAATGTTTCTGGGCCTTGGTTCCTTCATCTGTAAAATGGAGAAAATAGCAATGCTTCTCCCAAGTCATTGAAGTAAGGCAATATGTGGAAAGTGCTGATAACTGCATCTTTGTTCCAGAGCAACTACAGTAAGTATTAGTTATCTGTATTATCCTTCCTTCTTTAATAATTAAAAATGAAATGGCTTAGGCGAGGATACATAGCTTAGGCGGGCATGAAGAACCTGAAGCCAACCCATTACTCTGCACAACACTGCCTCCCAGTGCCAAGTCAGGAATTCACAGCTTTCACAGAGCAATTCTCAGAAAAGGTACAGCAAAACAGCAACATATTAACAAACACTTTCAGACAAACCAAGAAAAAAATTATAGATATCCACTGTTTCCTGGCTTTGCACACAGCTTTCCAGGCTGTTTTCTTGAGGAAAAGAAGGCAGACAGATTTGTTGGGAATCAAGAGAACCACAGTACTGAATCTGATTATCAGACTGACAAATAGTGTGCTCTGTAGTTACAGCTATCTGCATTGTCCCTTGCGCCAAAACATAGGGTTCTATTTCAAATGAGTAAATAAAACATTTGCAAACTCATATTTTAACTCTAAGCTATCGAAACAGGTGGGTTAAACATTGTTGGAGCAAATTTTCAATGCAAATTCATAGAGGACAGAATAATCGTCACATAAAGTAACTGGAAACTAGAGATTTGACCACCAGCCTCATCTTAAAATGACATTCCTTATTGGGTTGAGAAGGAACCAGCCTTCAGGAAGACATCTAAAGGCATGGGGTGAGATCTGCGATTGCAAACTATAAGGGGGAGGAGGGGATGAACAAAGCAAAACACCATATAAATAATGAGTCTTCCTTCAACAGGCAGCAGCAGATCACTGTTGCAGACAATGATGCACAATCGCGATACAAGTGGTGGCAATTTTGTTTTTTTTTTTTCCCTTCTAGTACTAGCTAGAAGAAATCACGCTCCTTCGATTCATAGTTGCTCAGCTGTTCATATGCTTTTCGCTGTGCACATCGTTATCAGTGTGTTTCAGAACCACCTACAGCCAAATAATTCAACTGGGATGGGCTCCAGGGGAGTTGTCGCTAAGAATTACAGCCTTGTGCACCGCTTGACCTAAGTTAACCAAGGTGTGTGTGGGGGGGGGGGTGAGGGAGGCCCATCAGGAACAGTGGGGCGGGGGGGGGGGGGGGAGGGCGGGAGGGGGAGGGGAGGGAGGGCAGGGTCCGCATGGGCGCTGCCCAGGATGTGATTGCACGAGGCAAGGGCGATCCAGTCTTGGCCTCAAGAGGACACGACCTGGAAGGCCTGCTGACACGCCAGGCCTCACTTGGTGGCAGCTGAGGGTGCCATGCCCGCCACACACCCCCACACACACGCACACACGCACAGCCAGCAGCCCTGACCCTAAGGCCTCCCCGACTCCCCACTTACCAGCCGTTGACCTCATTTTGGGAGTTCACATCCACCCCGCTCTCCACCAGTTTCTGCACCTCCCGAATGTCCCCCAAGGCCGCGGCCTCCCGCAGCCTCTCCTGCTGCTCCTTCTGCTCTAGGAGGGTACTCATCGTTTTCCCCCACCACCACCACCACCACCACACACCGGTCCCGGGCCCCAGGCCGCCCCGCCCCACCCCGGGCCTGTCAACGCCGCCGCCGCCTCCGCGGCCCACACGGGGCCATCGGGAAAGGGAGCGCAGGGCTCCCCGGCCCCGCTTCGTGAGGCCGCCCGAGGCCGGCCCGGGTCCGAGGCCTTCGCCCCCCCACCCCGCCCCGCCCCGCCCCGCCCGGTGCCCGCCGCTCCGCCGCTCCCTCCCCGCCCGCAGGCCCAGGCCGCCTCCCCCGCCGCGCCGCGGCAGGCCGGCTCCGGGGGACCCTGTTCGGTGTGACAACGCTGACCCAGATCGCTTCCGTTCCGCCCCGCCGCCCCGCCCACCGCCCCGGCCCGCTGTTTATGTAACACGGCACGGAATTGTCTGCTGTGACTCATGGGCTATTTTAGGACCTCCCCAGCCCCGCAGCTTTTAGGGAGGAGAAGACACACGAATAAAGGAAATTAATCATCATCATCATCATAACACTTGAGAGCCAGAAAAAGCCGTATTCTCTGGGTGCAGACCATTTACCAGGCATCCCGTATAAATTGGTGGTCGGCGCACAATCTCCCCTCGCCAACTCCAACGCCCTCCCCTTGGGTTCGGTGAGCTCTTTTTCCTTATGGAGCCAACTCGAGTTGCCCAGCAGGATGGAGAGAATGGGCTGACAACGATCTCGCTATATAAGACACCCATTATTACAGAGATAGATCACACTGTTCTTTCTGACTTGTGACGGTGCTTGGAACCACACTCAGGAGATTTATTTCTATTGTGTTACCTCTCCGTTTAGACTGAGATGTCTTCTGAGTCCGCATTTAGGAAAAATACTGATGTTGTGTTTATAGTTTCTAAGCTGCAATTTGGGACAGATTATAAATCATAACTAATTACCCTTTTATGAAAGCGCTGAAAGCAGGAGGAGGGGTAAAGGAACACCAAAGAAGCTTTGGAATCATCCTGGGTCTGATCCCAGGCACTGCGGGTAGAGCCATAGTGTGTTTATAAACAGCAGTTTGCTGGACTGCTTGCCTAATCTCTCTAATGAGGTTCAGAACCTCCGTTGGCACTGCTTTATTACCCAGTGGGAGAAAAGGAAAATATTGTTTTGCTGAGCCCAGGTGCCTTGGAGAGCTCTAAGATGTGGGCACAGGATGGAATTTTGCAGATGGGGAGAAGGGATTAAGGCGATCTCCCTGGAGAGGCTGGCTGAGAGGAAGGCCCAAACAAAGGAAGGTGAAGGGAGGGTAGGGACCAGTGTAGGCATAAAATCTTCCATTTTTTTTCCCCCCGGAGGGAGGAAGGAGTTAGGGCAGCACTGTAAGTATTTTCCTTGCTACTATTTAAGAAAAACCAATGTCTGTTTATTATGTTCCAGTAATTCACACAGTACCCACTGCACCCCAGGCAGTGCTGCATATAAACTGACTAAAACACTTAAATTGATCTCTGTGGCAAATTGGAACTCTGCTTGAGCTTACGTGTTTGTTTCCTCGATATAAACTTTAATTCTCAGATCCAGCATGATATTGTATCTGAAGCTGATATGTGTGACACTGGAATTAAATCGCTTAGCACAATTTGAGTGATAGGGAAGGAAGCAGTAGTCTGTTTTTTTAAAAAAAATGGACTGGCCTGATGAATGTAACTGTAATCCCTCTATACATTATCACAACAATAAAAAAAAATGGGTTGGGCACCAGTGGCTCGCACCTGTAATCCTAGCTATTCAGAAGAATGAAATGTAGAGGATTTCTGCTTAAAGCCATACTACAGACTTGACTCTAGTGGTACAGTACTAGCTGCAAACAAAAAAGCTAAAAGCACAAGGCTTTGCATTCCAGTCCCAATACTGACAAAAAAAATTAAAAATAAGAGGAAACATATTGGTAATGACTGCATTGCAAAGTTTATGGTTTCCTTTTAACATGAGTTTGTTAAAACATGCTTTTACTTTAAAAGGATAATAGCCAGAGGCTGGGAGTTTGGCCTAGTGGTAGAGTGCTTGTCTAGCATGCACAAAGACGGGGGTTTGACTCCTCTGTACCACATACACAGAAAAAGCTAGAAGTGGGGCTGTGGCTCAAGTGGTAGAACTCTACCCTTGAGAAAGCCCAAGGACAGTGCTCAGGCCCTGAGTTCAAGCCTCAGAACTGGCAACAAAACAAAAGGCTAATAGCCAGCTGGACACTGATGGTTCATATCTGTAATCCTAGCTCCTCACCAGATAGAGATATGAGAACCAACCATTGAAGACAGATCAATCTGGGAGTCACATCTCCTATTAACCAACAAAAAGCCAGAACTGGAGATGTGACTTAAATGGAAGAGTGCCAACCTTCAGCGAAAAAGTTGAAATACAGTGCCTAGGCCTTCCTGAGTTCAAGTCTCACTAATGGCACACACACACACACACACACACACACACACACACACACACACACACACACGAGGATTCTAGGTTTTCTCTCAGTATCCTCTTTTAAATTTTCGTGATGCTGAGGCTTGAACTCAGAACCTCATGCATGCTACGCAAGTATTCTACCACTGAGCCACATCATCAGCACATCACTATCTTATGTGTTTTCACTCATTTATTTTTATCATCAAAAAAATTTTTTTTTGTGGATCATGGGGCTTGAACTCAGCCTGGGAGCCATCCCTAAGCTCTTCAGCCCAAGGCTACTGCCCTACCCTTGAGCAAAGCCCCACTTCCCCTTTTCTAGAAGTTAATCAGAAATAAGGGTCTCAGGTCCTTTTGTGCCTGGGCTGGCTCTGAACCTTGATCCTCAGAGTTCTTGAACCTTAATCCTCAGATCTTAGCCTCCTGAGTAGCTAGGATTACAGGTGTGAGCCCCCTTGCACAGCTATCATTCAAATTTTCTTAAACCCATCCTGTACTTACCTTGGATTCCCATCTTCTGTTTGTTAGTCCTCAGATATCACAAAACTCTGGGATATAGTTCAGTAGTAGAACTATGCTTCCAGGTCCCATATCTTAACAAAAACAAAGGAGCAAGAAAACAACAACAAAAACCCCAAGTCCAAAACAAACCCCTAGTCCTACCTGTAGCTAAATGTAACCTGATATCTGCTCCATTACTTGAATTTGTCTTCTCTCTAGGGAATTGCATAGCTTACTGGGTAGAAAAGCTGAGATCTAAGGAAGGAGGTCCAAAGCCAGCCGAGGCATTAAAGACCATGAGACCCTTATTTCCAATTAATCACTAGAAAACCAGAAGTGGCACTGTGGTTCAAGGGGGTAAGGTGGTAGCCTTGAGCTGAAGAGCTCAGGGACAGTGCTCAGCCCCAGAGTCCAAGCCCCATGACCAACCAAAAAAAAAACCAAAAACCTATTGAACTGAATTGTCTGAAGACCTTTTTTTGTTTTTGTTTGTTTTTGCCAGTCCTGGGTCTTGAACTCAGGACTTGAGCGCTATTCTTGGTCATTTGCAAAGATAGAGCTCTACCACTAAGCCACAGCACTGGCTTTTTCTGTGTATATGGTACTGAGGAATTGAACCTGGCTCTTTGTGCATGCTAGGCAAGCACTCTACCACTAGGCTAAACTCCTGGCCCCTTATTATTACTATTTTTTATTTAGTTTGGTGCTGAGGTTTGAACCTAGGGAATTGCACATGCTAGGCAATTGTTCTACTACAGAGCTATGTATGTCCTTAGCCCTGAGCTCTTATGTAATTTTTTTTTTAATTTAGAGATGCCCAGTAAATGGTGTGTACATAGGTATAGATTTCAGCAGGGAGACGTGGGTTGGTAGTCCAGACTTAGCAATCATCAGCAAAAAGTGCTAGGTGAAGTCACAGGAACAGAAGAGATAACCCCCATGAGAGTCTGTAAGTGCTGACAGAAGACATCCAGACAGAACCCTGGAGAACACTCAACATTCCAATGATGGACAGAAGAGAAAGCCTGGAAGGAGTCTGAAGAGGAGTAACTAGAGTTGTAGGAGGAAAAGCAAAGGAGTAGGAGGGATTGGTGATAAAGGAATGACTCACAGACTTATGCAGCAGATGGGGCAAAGAAGAAAGGATTAAAATGTAGAAAATGAGTTTAACCTGGAGGAGATTCTAGTGACCTTGGGGAGGAAAGTTCAGGTGGAGTGGTGAGAAAGGGCAGTCAGACTGCCTTAGTCATTTGAGTTGCTACAACAAAATACCCTAACTTGGCTGGTTTATAAGCAAGAGAAATTTCTCAGTTCTGGAAGTGACAAGTCCAAGATCAGGCTGGCAGCATGGTTAGGTTCTCACTGTGTCCTCACATGACTTGGCTGAAGGGGCAAAACAGTGCTTCTGGGCTGGTGTGTGTGGGGGGGTGCACACACATAAACTACATCCTAAAAGCAAACATATATACACATATTACATACACACATATATGTATACACACATATACACTCACACACACATACACACAGAGCAGATGTCTGTTAAATTGGGTTGCTGGCATCTGGGAACAGGAAGATAAATAGGAAATGGCACCTGACCTTAAAGAATGTTCATTTTAGGGCCAGGAGTTTGGCCTAGTGGTTAAAGTGCTTGCCTAGCATGCATGAAGACCCGGGTTCGATTCCTCGGTACCACATACATAGAAAAAAGCCGGAAGTGGTACTGAGGCTCAAGTGGTAGAGCTCTAGCCTTGAGAAAGTCCAAGGACAGTGCTCAGGCCCTGAGCTCAAGCCTAGGACTGGCAAAAAAAAAAAAAAAAGAATGCATTTTAAAGGAAGAGATTGATTGCAGTATCATATGACAAAATGCAAAACGAGCAAGGATGTTTAAGATCAAAATAATAACATAAAGAAGAGGCTGATCTATGGTGTGCAGCAGGTGGAAGATAAAGGTACAGGTTGAATTCTTGGAGTTGGTGAAACTTTGGCTGTGAGTTGAAGTTGGGTGGGAGTTGGTGGGCGGGAGAAGCTTGCTCCATGCCAGGTTATGTGGGAAGCTGGGATGTCTTTTTCTCCACAATGCCTGAATGAATCTAGTGTTCGGGCCTACTGTAACAATGTAGATTGTCTTACATTGTATCAATTTATTCAGCCTTCATAGAAACAAACATTCTGTTTCGCAAAGGAGGAACCCTCCCTCCAGAGTGATGGAGCTGGGAATCACACGCAGGCAATCTGACTCTTGACACCATATCCTCAATCCCCACTCCAAACTTTTTTTTTTTTCCCATGCATTAAGCATGCCTTCTGACCTAGAACGACAACCCTCCATATCCTCCAGGGATTACTTCCTTCATTAATGCAGTCTAAGCTGCTTCTCCAGGGTTTCGAATTTAGCTTCCAGCACAAATACCACGCACACACCAGACATGTTTGCACATTCAGCTAGTTTATTTACATCTTGTGTAGGTACTGGGGTTGAAAACTCAGGGCCTGGGTGCTGTCCCTTGGCTTTTTCTTTCAAGGTTAGTGTGCTGTACCACGTGAGCCACAGCTCCATTTCTGGCTTTTTTTCTTTTCTGGTAGTTTATAGGCGTGGAGTCTCACAGACTTTCCTGTCCGGGGCTGGCTCGGAACTGCGATTCTCAGATCCCCGCCTCCTGAGTAGGTAGGGTTAACTGGCAGGAGGCCTCAGGGCTAAAGCCCTCAACTCCACGTGGCCCTGACCCCTGGATCTCCCACCCAGTCCATCAGGGAATCCGGACAAAGCCAGGTCGAGCCGCAGAGCCAGAAGGAAAATGGAGGCGGAACAGCGACTCCGACCATCTCGTCGGCCCCGCCGTTGACGGCGGCGTGGGCACCACGAGTCTTTTGTTCGAGTCGGGGCGGTGTCCCAGACGTCCCGGCAGGGTTGAAAAAGCCCGGGCGCTGCGGCGGTGCAGCGGGCGGAGGCCCGGGCGGCGCCTCCCGGGCTGGGGGCGGAGCCCCGCGTTCCCCACGCCCCGCCCCCCGCCTCGCCAGCCCCGCCCCCGCGCCGGCCGAGCCGCCCGGAGCCGCCCGAGCCGCGGGAGCCACCCTGGCCTGGGCGTGTCCCCGCGGGCGCACGGCACGCTGGGAAGGCGCCCGCGCGGCGCCATTTTGTCTTCTCGGCTCCTCGGTGGAGGAGGTGTTTGGGCCTGAGAGTGAGGCGCGGAGGGTCGGCCAGCGTGTCGCCAGCGTTTTGAGTGGACAGGTGCCAGGGCTGGTGGGGACAGCCGCCCGAGAGAAGCACCATGATTTCGGCCGCACAGTTGTTGGATGAGTTAATGGGCCGGGACCGAAACCTTGCCCCGGACGAGAAGCGCAGCAACGTGCGGTGGGACCACGAGAGCGTAAGTCCCCGCGGGCCTGGGGCCTGCGCCCGGGCGCCGTGGGGGCGGGGAGGGAGCGGCGCGGGCCGGGGCGGGGCGGGGCGGCGGCGGCGGGGAGTCCCGGGCCGCGGCGCGGCCGTCCGGGCGGGAGGCGGGATCCCCGGGGGTCCGGGTTCGGGCCCGGGCTGCCGCGCCGCGGTCGCTCCGTCGAGGAAGTGCAGTCCGGCCGGCGAGGCGCGGGAAAGGGGAAGGCTGGGCGTCTGGGGCGATCGCTCTCCTCACGGAGAACGGAGAGAAGGGCGCCGTCTTCCCGTTACGTGGGTTCGCCGTGGTGACTTGACGGGGGCGGGGGGGCGGGCGTCGTGGCCGTCGCTGATTCAAGCGTGGCTCGTTTTGGAGCTTCGAGGGGACGCGGGGTGACAGGTTCATAAGTCGGCAGGGTTTATCGTCGTGGTTTACGGATGTTTGACAGTCGTTCCAAGTCCCTCAGATTGGCGGTTGTTAGGCTTTCCCGATTCCATCGCAGTGCAGTCGACCCTCTTGCCCTGCTGTGGAAAGAGCAACCATCACATGTGCCCCCCACCCCCAAGTTCAGAAGTGAGAACTCACCCCCCCCCCCAATTTCTAGGCAAGAAATGAACAAAACTAAACTTGGAGTCCTGCTTGCTTTCCACCGTGCCTTGGAGCTGTCGCCTTACAAATACAGTTAGTGTGTTTCTGATTTTTTTTAATCCAATTTTGAATGTATAATGCGACGCTTATTTTAGATAGTTGTAAAACTTTAATTGTACTTTCCACATAAAATCAAACACCATAATTTTAAAACTGTTGCTGATTAGAATAAGAGGAAATATTTTGACAGAGCCCTGTTTTTAATCTTACAGCCTTGGGGTTTGAACTCATGCTCTTCAGCTTGGAAGGCAGGCGCTCAGCCAATTAGAGCCACTCCCTGTTTGTTTGGGTTTTTTTTTTTTTGGCATGTGTCACTCTGTGAACCTAGGATAGCCTGAAACTACTGTGAAATCCACATGGTCCTAGAAACTGGAGAGCCTCCTGCTTCAGACTCCTTAGTGTTGGAATTATTGTGTGCCTCCATGTCCAGCTAACATACAGGCATTATTAAAATTAGGTGTTTGCTATTTTAAAAACAATCTTTAGATAGAATTTTTTTTTTTTTTTTTGCAATGCAGGAGCATCGTTACTGCTAAATGAGCCCTTTACATTGAAACAAAAAGTTTGGCTAAAGTATTGAGTTGTATGCAACCCAATTAAAGAATAATATAGTGTTCTACAATATAATTTATTCTGCAGGGTATTTGTTAAATTCATTCATGTACTTGTGATTAATTTTACCTGTGACTCTTTTTTTTTTTTTTTTTTTTGGCCAGTCCTGGGCTTGAGCTCAGGGCCTGAGCACTGTCCTTGGACTTTCTCAACTAGAGCTCTACCACTTGAGCCTCGGCACCACTTCCGGCTTTTTTCTATGTATGTGGTACCAAGGAATCAAACCCGGGTCTTTGTGCATGCTAGGCAAGCACTTTAACCACTAGGCCAAACTCCTGGCCCCTACCTGTGACTCTTGTGCCTGTCTTGGTCCTTGAACTCAGGGCCTGCGCAATGTCCCTGAGCTAATTATGCTCAAGGCTAGCACCATATAACTTTAGCCACGGGTCTACTTCAGGCAATTTTTTTTTTTTTTTTTTTTTTGCCAGTCCTGAGCCTTGAACTCAAGAACTCAAGGCAAGGCTAGAGATCTACTACTTGAGCCACAGCACCATTTCTGGCATTTTTCTGTGTATGTGGTACCAAGGAATGGAACCCAGGTCTTTGAGCATGCTAGGCAAGCACTCCTACCACTAGGCTAAACTCCCAGCCCCCCCCTTTTTTTTTTTTTTAAGTAGAGATGTCTCACCAGCTTTTCTTGCCCAGGCAAGATTTGAACCATAGTCTTCCTATCTCAGCCTTCTGGGTAGCTACAGTTACAGGTATGAGCCACCACTCAGCAAGATGTGAATCTTTTTTTTTTTTTTTTTTTTTTTGCCAGTCCTGGGGCTTTCTCAAGATGAGAGTTCTATCACTTGAGCAACAGCACCACTTCCGGCTTTTTCTTTGTATATGTGATACCGAGGAATTGAACCCCGGGTCTTTGTGCATGCTAGGCAAGCACTCTACCATTAGGCCAAACTTGCAGCCCCAAGATGTGATTTGGGTGGGTGGGGGGGTGGTCATCGGGCTTGAATTCTGGGCCTGGGCGCTGTCCCTGGGCTCTTCTGCTCAAGGCTACCACCCTACCCTGGAGCCAAACCCCACTTTCCGTTTTCTGAAGGTTAGTTGGAGATAGGAGTCTCAGATTCTTTTATACCCGGACTGGCTTTAAACCTTGATCCTGAGTAGCTAAGATTACAGGCATGAGCCACTATGGCAACGAGAATCTTTAAAAAAGAGTTCTGTGGATTTTTAAACAACCTTTGGTCTCCATTTGTCACATTAAGAGTAAGAGTTGCAGGATGGGAATATGACTTAGTAGTAGAGTGCTTGCCTAGCATGCATGAAGCCCTGGGTTTGATTCTTTAACAGAAAAGGCTGGAAGTGGCACTATGACTCAAATGGTAGAGTGCCACCCATGAGCAAAAGAAGCTCAGGGACAGTGCCCAGGCCCTGAGTAAAACCCCAGGACTGATTTTTTTTTTAAAGTAAGAGTTCTTGTGTTCTTGTTTGTTTTGGTCAGTCTTGGGACTTGAACTAAGGGCTCAGTACTGTGTCAGAGCTTAACCCATCAGCCTAAGTTTTACAAAGGTAGAAAACTCGATGGTTTAGCTGATAAACAAATAGGGTGTTTGAGTATTTTGCATTAACAAGAAAAATAACTGCTATTTTCTGCCTCCTTGTTTTGTTTTTTGTTTTAGTGCTTTTAATTTATTTTAACTTGATAGTCATAGTTAAAATGTTACGCCTTTAATGACAGGTTGCACTTTATTCTAGAGTGAAAGTATCAAGTCATTTAATTGGCATTTCGGATCATGCCTGGGGGAAAGGAGAGGGTGATGTTGGTAATGATGGCCAGAACAAAGTATACAACCTTTTCTAAATAGTAGAATTACTGTAGACAGTAAAAATAGAGAAGAGATTGATACATAACCATACTTTTGGCTTTTAATCTATCTGGGAATTTTTCTTTCCCACACTTGTAGATGGGAAAAGCTACCTAAGTTGAGCCAGGGTCATTTTGTTTTGATTCCTTTCAAATAGGATGAGAAAATGCCAAAAGGAAGAAGCAGTAGTATATTAAGCCAGGAATGGTGGTTTCTTCCTATAACTTAAGTAGTTAGAAAACTGAGGAAGGTGTTGTACAGTTCCAGGCCAGCCTGAGCTACTTAGTGACCCTTCCCCAAAAAGAAAAACAAAAATTTCCAATTGTAGCCTAAGAAAATAGCACCTGAGTGGGAAGTGAGACTCTATCTCAAAAATAATGAGGAAGGGCCAGGAAAGTTTGGCCTAGTGGGTAGAGTGCTTACATAGCACACACAAAGACCCAGGTTTGATTCCTTGGTACCACATACATAGAAAAAAGTCAGAAATGGTGCTGTGGCTCAAGTAGAGCTCTAACCCTGAGAAAGAACATTGTTCAGCCCTGAGTTCAAGCCCTGAGACTGGCAATAAATAAATAAATAAATAAATAACAAAACACAGGTCTGGAGGTATAGTTCAGTAGAGCACCTACTTAGCTAATGTGAAGCCTAGTCCAAATGTCATACTGTCAAATGAGAAGAGTGAGAATATTACTGTATATATCCTTATTCAAATCTGTGTTAATACATAGCTACAGCATTTTCTTTATATCCCCTAGCCCTTCCATTATGTTGAAGCATTAATTTTAACCCTAAATGTCATTAGGTATCTTTCAAATAAAAAAACGTAACAAGGGCCGGGAATTTGGCCTAGTGGTGGAGTGCTTGCCTAGCATGCACAAAGACCCGGGTTCGATTCCTTGGAACCACATACTTAGAAAAAGCCAGAAGTGGTGCTGAGGTTCAAGTGGTAGAGTTCTAGCCTTGAGAAAAATCAAAGGACAGTCCTCACGCCCTGAGGTCAAGCCCAGGACTGGCAAAACAAACAACAACAACAAAACGTAATGAGGCTGGAAATTTGGCCTAGTGGCAGAGGCTTGCCTAGTGTGTATGAAGACCCAGGTTTGATTCCTCGGTACCACATACTTAGAAAAAAGCCAGAAGTGGTACTGTGGCTCAAGTGGTAGAGCTCTAACCTTGAGAAAGTCCAAGGACAGTGCTCAGGCCCTGAGCTCAAGGCCCAGGACTGGCAAAAAAAAGAAAAAAGTAATGAATGAATATTGTCACATTTCCTGAGTAGTTGCTTTAGGAAAAATATATGTGAATGAATACCCCCTATATAGTATGTGATTAGACATTTTTTGGTCCCAATCCTAGGTTTTGAACTCAGAGCCTGGGCACTATCCTTCAGCCTTCTCAAGACTAGTGCTCCACCACTTGAGCTACTGCACCATTTCTGGCCTTTTTGTTTATGTGGTGCTGAGGACTGTCCAGGGCTTTATGCATGCTAAGCAAGCACTTGACTGCTAAGGCTCATTTCCAGCTCCTAATTAGACTTTTTTGCTTTTTTCCACTATGGGAGAAGGCAGCTTAGATGGGGAAGCTACAGTATTTATTTAGTCAGTTTATTGCCCTTAGGTAACAGAATGCTGTAGATACGGCACTTAGCCCTGGAGTGCTATCAGTGTGATTAATAAGAATTATGAAAGTAGTTGGGCGACATGGCTCACACCTGTAATCCTAGCTACTCCGGATACTGAGATCTGAGGCTCAAGATTCAAAGCTAGCCTGGACACAAAAGAATCTGAGACTCCAATTAACCTCTAGAAAAACAGAAGTGGGACTTGGCTCAGGGGGGCCGTAGCCTTGAGCTGAAGAGCTTAGGGACAATGCCCAGGCCCAGGGCTAGGGCAGTAGCCTTGAGCTGAAGAGCTCAGAGACAGCGCCCAAGGCTGAGTTAAAGCCCCATGACCCCCACACACACATACATAAAAAGAATTATGAAGGAAGTGGTACTGTGGTTCAAAGTGGTAAAGCACTAGCCTTGAGCAGTAGGAGCTCAGGGATAGTGCCTAGGCCCCACGTTCAAGCCACATGACTGACACTCCCCCATTTTTTTTTTTTTTAAATGAAGGAGCTGCGTGCTTGTGGCCCAAGCCTGTAATGCTAACTGCTCAGGAGGCTGAGATCTGAGAAATCACTGTCCAGAGCTAGTTCAGGCAGAAAAGTCCTATGAGACTCTCCAGTTAATCACCCCAAAGTAGAAGTGGAGCTGTGGCTCAGGAGTAGGAGAGTGCTAGCCTTGAGCAAAAAGAGCTCTGGGACATCTCCCAATCCCTGTCCCTTGACCACAAAAAAAAAAGGTTGTGAAGGACTAAGTACATTTAACACAGTCACAATGAACTCTTGGGTGCTGAGAACCCACAAGAGGGGCACCTAACTCAGACTGGGATACCTAGTGAGGGCTTTAACACAGAGGCCCTTAAATATTTAGGACGTAAAAAATTTAAAAAATAATAATTAAGATGTTAGTATGGTTTTTTGATGGGAAGAAATTGATGACCTGAATTACTGATAATGTTTAGTCAGTGTGCAGAGTACAGTGGGGAGGATAAAGTGTCAATCCACATTTCCCTAAATATTTGTATTTAACTAAGACATAGCCCCACCTTTGACTTTCTTATGTTAAATACTACTGTCTGGTTTTAAGATGGATTTCATATAAGTATTTGGCAATTCGTTTTGGCTTTTTTTTGCCAGACCTGGGGCTTGAACTCAGAGCCTGAGGATTTGTCCTTAGGCTTTCTCAAGGCTAGGGCTCTGCCACTTGAGCCACAGCATCACTTCTGGCTTTTTGTTTGTTTTTGTTTTTTTCAAAGAAATTACATTTAGGGATGGGAGTTTGTCCTAGTGGTAGAGTGCAAGTGGTAGGGTTTCAGCCTTGAGAAAGGCCAAGGACAGTGTTCAGGCCCTGAGTTCAAGCCCCAGGACTGGCAAAAAAAAAAGAAGAAAATTACATTTATGTATTTTTTGCGATATTAGGATTGAACCCATGGTCTTGCATTTGCTAGGCAAATACTATGCCACTTTAGTTATGCCCCAGCTCTAGTGTAGAATTTATTTTTATGAGTGTGTGTGTGTGTGTGTGTGTGTGTGTGTGTGTGTGTGTGTGCGCGCGCGCGCGTGCGCGAGCACATTGGTCCTTGCGCTTAAATTTGGGTTCTGGTTGCTGTCCCTGAATTTTAGTGGTCAAGGCTAGTTCCCCCTCCAGCTTTTTGTAGTTAAGTGGAGATAAGAGTGTCATGAACATTTCCTCCTGGGCTGACTTTTGACTATGGTCTGCAGATCTCAGTTTTCTGAGTAACTAGGATTATAGATTTGGGCCACCAGTGCCCAGCAGTAGTGTAGGTTTTTTAATATAATTTTTTTTTTTCTGAGAAGGCTTCCTATATTTACTGTTGCTATTTTGGAGCCAGGAAACAGCAATTAAAAAGTAAATTAATTCTGTCCATCTTGCATATCTTTTCTTTCTTGAAATTCAGAAATGTGAAGACTAATAAGGTTCAACAAATGTTCTTATGCTTGGTTGGTTGAAATATGAGTATGTCAAGAAATAAAATTTTGGCACCCTTTTCTAGTACAGTTGTTTTTTTTGGGGGGGGTCATGGGACTTGAACTCTGGGCCTGGGCACTGTCCCTTGAGCCAAGCCCTATTTCCCATTTTTCTAAAGGTTAATTGGAGATAAGAGTCTCAAAAACTTTCTTTCCCTGGCTGACTTTGAACATTGATCCTTAGATCTCAGCCTCTGGAGTATATAGGGTTACAGGCGTGAGCCACTGCGCCCTGGCTCTAATAGTTTTAAAGTAGCAATTTAAAAAAGTTAAGTATCTTTTTTTCTGTCCTCTAGGTTTGTAAATATTATCTATGTGGCTTTTGTCCTGCGGAATTGTTCACAAATACTCGTTCAGATCTTGGTAAGTGAATTATCTTTGTAATTTTTGTGAAATTGGTGATTTAATGTTTCTTGGTTGGCCTGAGTGATACACACCTGTGCTTATAACTCATTTTTTTTTAAATTTTTCTTTTTTTTATTGTTGGGATAATGTATAGAGGGGTTACAGTTACATTCACTAGATAGTAAGTGCATTATTTCTCACACATTGATACCCCTTCTCATGTTTTTGTCCATTTCCCTCCCCTCTGCCCCTATAACTTATTTCTTACTTGAAGTATTTGAATGTATTAATTATATTAGTCTAGTGGTAACCTAATTAAACGCACATGTCTATTTCTACTTTCTCCGAAAACCCATTGTGGAAATTATTTATTTATCTGTTTGTTGATCATGAGGCTTTGAACCCAGAGCCTGGGTGCTGTCCCTGAGCTTTTGTGCTCAAGGCAAGTGCTTTACCACTTTGAGCCATCACAATTCCACTTCCATTTGCTGGTTGTTAATTGGAGATAAAGAGTCTCAACAACTTTCTTTCCCTGGCTGGCTTTGAACTGTGATCCTCAGATCTCTGCCTCCTCAATAGCTAGAATTGATTACATGTGTAACTCACCAGCACTAGCTTAGTTCAGGAATATTGTTTTTTTAGTTTTTATTGTTATGAAGGTAATGTACAAAGGGGTTGCATAAGTCTGGTAAAGAGTACATTTCTTTTTACACTATGTCACCCCTTCCCTTGCTTCCTTCGGAGATTTTTCAACCTTGACAATGCTGACAATTTGAAGTAGTTTTCACTGACTATCCCATGCATTGTAGGAGTTTAGGAGCATCCCTAGCTTTTACCCTTTATATGCCAGTAGCACTCCTCAGGATAACCAAACTTGCCTAAAGACAATTCTAAATGTCCTCTGGGGATAAAATTGCATGCTAGTAGAGAACTACTAGTATAGGTTGTCCTTTGCACCTATTGATCTTCCCTCTCCTACCCTAATACCCCAGGAAAATAGAGGGTTATATTCTGCAAGAATTGAACTAGACTCTAGTCATCTAAGCCAAAAATTACAGAACACAATTGACTTTTGTTCTCTCAAGTGTGGTACATAACTTGTATTCTAGATACATCACAGTGTTTGCCTTAGAGTATCGAGGAGCACATTAGGGCTGGAAGAGTCAAGATCTTCTTGAAATTCCATTTAGCACAGGTCAGTAGTGAGTAAAATGAGATTATAAACAGAGATTAAACAAGTCCTTAATAAGTGGGATTCTCCTGCCCTCTATCCAGATCCTCAGAAGAGAAAGGATTCTTTACTGGGAAAGTCAGCCTTTTCAGAGAAGAGATCTCTTTGAGTATGGACTCTGGGAATCGCCCAAAAGAAAGTCTGAATGTCTGACTTTCATTTGGCAATGCCCTTTAATGACAAACCTGGTGTTGCCAAACAACATCCAACCATTTATATTTTTTTAATGTCATGAATCCAGCCATATTTTTTAATTAGCTTTTAGAAATCAGTCACTTGCCAAGGAATACTATTCAGACACTTCAAGAAAACATTCAACATGATAGATTAATTAACAAAACCAAGAGATGGGGGAAGTTTCGAAGAATAAGTGGTAATTGTGCTATGCATGCCCTTTAATTTTTAATTTTAATTTTTGGTTGAGGTGGAGGTCTTCCTAACATTTTGCCCAGGGTAGCTTCAAACCACTCTTTTCCTCTCATCTTCATGTCCCTTGTTAGTAGCAGAAATTACAGGCTCGAGCCACCATGTCTGGCCTTAACATCCTAGATTTAAATAAGACAAAAAGCTAATGTAATAGAATGAATTAATCTGCTGTGGACTGGCCTGTCTGCCTCCCCCCTCCTTTCTATCTTTAGTAGTTTTATTGAAAATAAAAGACTTGGGGCCGGGAGTTTGGCCTAGTGGTTAAAGTGCTTGCCTAGCATGCATGAAGACCCGGGTTCGATTCCTTGGTACCACATACATAGAAAAAAGCCGGAAGTGGTGCTGAGGCTCAAGTGGTAGAGCTCTAGCCTTGAGAAAATCCAAGGACAGTGCTCAGGCCCTGAGCTCAAGCTCAGGACTGGCAAAAAAAAAAAAAAGAAAAGAAAAGTCTTAAGAACTTTCCTGCC
Organism: Megascapheus bottae; assembly: GCF_031878675.1. Lineage (NCBI taxonomy): Eukaryota > Metazoa > Chordata > Mammalia > Rodentia > Geomyidae > Megascapheus > Megascapheus bottae. The sequence goes on from NC_143525.1 coordinate 37,449,464, forward strand.
CATAGTTGGTTTTGAACTGTAATCCTCTGATCTCAACCTCCTAGGTAGGTAGGATTACAGGCATGAGCAACTTGTTCTGGCCTCTGCTGTATTTCAAGACTCAAGATACATTAGTATTGAGAGAATTTTCATTGGCTAAGTTTAGATGTTTGAGAAACAGTTGGAAACAGACATTCAGGAAACAAAAATAAGGAGAACTTTTATCAATATAATTTTTTTTGCACGGGGCGGGGGTCATTTATGGGACTTGAACTCTGGGCGTTGTCCCTGACCTCTTTAGCTCAAGGCTACCACCCTACCTCTTTCAGCCACAGTGCCACTTCCAGTTTTCTGGTGGTTAATTGAAGATAAGAGTCTCATGGACTTTAGTGCCCAGGCTGGCTTTGAATTGCAACCCTCAGATCTCAGCCTATGTAGCTAGGATTACAGGCTAGGATACAAGCGCGCTGGCTTCAAGTATTTTTCTTATCCACCTTTTGTTTGGTTCTACAGAAAATACTATTTGTGTGGCTAAAAATAAATACTAAAAACATGTTAGCCTAAATATTTGATGAATATGATTTGTAAACTTAAGTTGTGCACCAGTGGCTCACACCTGTAATCGTATCCACTCAGGAAGCTGAGATCTGAGCATTACAGTTCAAAGCCAGCCCAGGCCATAAAGTCCATGAGTCTTAGTCATCCCTCCTTCCAGAAGTGGGAGTTGTAGCCTAAGTGGTAGAGTGCTAGCTTTGAGGGCTTTGACCCCAAGGTCAAGCCCTAGGACCAGCACCCCCCCCCCCAAAAAAAAGATTGTTAAACTAAAAATCCAAAGTAGCATAAAATTTATAAATTTGAGGCAAGAAGCTATTAGGTGTATGACAGGAAAGTTTATTAAATGTCATGTAAACACTTTTTTTGGTCTCTTAGGTCCATGTGAAAAAATTCATGATGAAAATCTACGAAAACAGTAAGTTGTATTTTTTTTTTTTTGCTCTTTGGCAGCATGAAAGAATCAGAAATTCACTTCATATATACCTGGTTACTCTTTGTCCTAAATACAAAGTTCTTGACGCAAGTTAATACAGAATATGTGACTTGTTAGTGAATGTATGTTTATTTTTTTTTATCAGGTATGAGAAGAGTTCTCGTTTTATGAAAGTTGGCTACGAGAGGGATTTTTTGCGATACTTACAGAGCTTACTTGCAGAGGTAGAACGTAGAATCAGGCGAGGCCATGCTCGTTTGGCATTATCTCAAAACCAGCAATCCTCTGGAGTAAGTATGAAATGAATACAATCTTGGTAAAGATTCTTTATTCTCTAAAGATCTAGAGACCTAATGTTTGAAACTTGTTTTGAAGCTACACCCTCCTAGGCTCCCTCCCTCCTCCTATTCTCTGGTCCTCCTAGTTTGGCCCTCCCTTCTCCCCTCCTCCACCTCCTTTCCCCATTACCCTCTTCTGTGCTGGGAATCAACTTGGAGCCTTGTACATTCTAGCAGAGCATTATGCCCAAGGCAAGCATTCTACCACTCAACTACATTCCCAACCATCTGGGCACTGTTTTAGCAAGGAAACCAACACAGACAGTTTTCCTTCCTTCTTGTCTTCAGCTCAGTGAGAAGGGAATGGAATGTGGAAAAAGGCCAGGGTTGTTTCAGGAAAATTCCTCTCAATTGGAAAAGGCAAGTCCCTTGATGAATGACCTTTGTGCTAGAAACCAAACCAAAGAAGCCAAATCACACCAAAACCAGGGGAACCATACCCCAAAGAGGGAACATCTAATCCAAAGACTGAAGAAGCAAAGGTTACATCTTTCCACAGAACCATAGCAAAACTGGGATATAAAGGTTATCAGGAAGTAGGGCCATCTGAATTTTGTTTTTTAAGATAGGATCTTGCTATGTGTCCCCACCTGCCCTTGAACTGGTGATCTTCCTGCCTCATTCTCCTGAGACTTGGGATTATTAGGTCACTTTTGAATTATATTTCTTGAAATGTAATTTCAGCTCTACCTAAAGAATGATGATTTCGTTTTGAAGGGTTCCCTGAAAGAAGCAAATCCAAATATTTGGAAACTTCTGTACTAGTCCAGAGAAGCAATGTCAGTTTGGATGAAGACTGTAGAAGCAAAAGCAACAGGACTTCTAGGATTGGGAGTTAGGTGATCAGGGATGCAAAAATTCACATATTTGCCTAGTTCTTAGCTTAAACAGATGTGCTAACAGTTTCTATTTCAGGCCTCAGATGCTTTTAATTAATTTTTTTAATTTATTTTTTGGAGATACTAGGGTTTAAATTCAAGGCTTTATGCTTATGAGGGAGGGAGGTAGTCTATCTACCATATATTCCTAGGCCTTTTTTTCTTTTGGGGGGACAGTCCTGAGGCTTGAACTCAGGGCCTGGGCACTGTCCTTGGGCTTTCTCAAGGCTAGTGCTCTACCATTTTAGTCACAACACCACTTCTAGCCTCTTCTCCAAGGAATCAAACCCAGGGCTTCATGCATATTAGGCAAACATTCTACCACTAAGCCACACTCCCAGGCCCATCCTAGCCCTTTTTGAGTCTGGAATTTTTTTTTTCAGTCTTCATTAGTAAAATATGTTGATTTTGCTAATCATAAGCTTTTTCAAAGTGTAACTGACAAATATTTCTTACTACCTTATGTGACCGTGTTAGGCCATATCTCACTAGGTAATTAGAACTGGCCTAGAATTCAAGGTCCTCTTGCCTCCTTATCCTGAGTGCTGCAGTTACTGGCGTGAGCAACATCTAAACTTTAGTTATCACATAAAAAAAATGTTGTTGGGTGTGGCAAATTATACTAATAATCTCAGCAGAGTCTTGAATTTGAATTTGGGCTACATAGCCAGGTCCTGTCTTAGAAGATTTTTTTTTTTTTTTTTTTTGGCCAGTCCTGGGCTTGAGCTCAGGGCTTGAGCACTGTCTTTGGACTTTCTCAAGGCTAGCACTCTACCACTTGAGCCTCAGCACCACTCATGGCTTTTTTTTTTTTTTTTGCTATGTATGTGGGCTACTGAGGAATCGAACCCGGGTCTTCATGCATGCTAGGCAAGCACTCTACCACTAGGCCAAACTCCCTGCCCTTGTTTTGTTTTTTTAAAGCTGGTCCTGGGGATGGCCTGATGTAGCCTCTTTGTTTTGTTTTGCCAGTTCTGGGCCTTGAACTCAGAGCCTGAGCACTTTTCTTGGGTTTCTCAAGGCCAAGTGCGCTACCATTTGAGCTACAGCACCACTTCGAGCTTTTTTTTTTTTCCTTCCCTATGTATAGGGTAGCAAGGAATCAAACCTGGGTCTTCATGTCTTCATGCATATTAGGCAAGCACTCTACCACTAGGCCAAACTCCCGGGCTAACCCTGAACCTCTTTGTGCACAATGCCAGCATTCTACTACTTGAACCACAGTGCCACTTCTAGCTTTTTGAATAGTTTATTGAAGATGAAATTGCATAGACTTTCCTGCCTAGGCTGGCTTTGAACCTCGCTCCTCAGATCACATTCTCCTCCTAAGTAGCTAGGATTACAGATGTGAGCCCCTGGTGTCTGGGTTCAAATCTTTTTTTTTTTTTTTTTTTTTTTGTGGGTCATAGGGCTTGAACTTGGGCCTGGGTGCTGTCCCTGAGCTCTTCGGCTCAAGGCTACCACCCTGCCCTTGAGCCAAGCCCCACTTCTGTTTTCTAGAGGTTAATTGGAGATAAGAATCTCAGGTTCTTTAGTGTCTGGGCTGGCTTTGAACCTTGATCCTCAGATCTCAGCCTCCTGAGTAGCAAGGTGGCATGAGCCACCACACCAGCCAGGGTTCAAATCTTTTATTTTCAGTATTGGGATTGAACCCAAAGCCTTGCAAGTGTATTACCACTGAGCTGCACCTTTTTCAGAGTTTGAATGTTATCTTTTTTTTTTTTTTGCCAGTACTGGGCTTGAGCTCAGGGCTTGAGCACTGTTCTTGGGCTTTCTTCAAGGTTAGAATTATGCCCTGAGCCACCGCACCACTTCTGGCTTTTTTTGTGTGTGTGTGTGTATATGGTACCAAGGAATCGAGCCTGGGTCTTCTTGCATGCTAGGCAGGCACTACTACCGGGCCTGTATCTTTTCTATGATAATATAATGCATCTTATTTTCTTCAACAGGCTGCTGGCCCAACAGGCAAAAATGAAGAAAAAATTCAGGTTCTAACAGACAAAATTGATGTGCTTCTACAGCAGGTAAGGATTATGTTCATTAATGTAGAAAAATAATTGAGAAAGATATTTTCCCAATAATACAAATTAAAACCTCAATGCAGGGTGGGCAAGGTAGTACATGATTGTAATCTCAGCTCTGGTAAAGTTGAAACAGGTGTATGGAGAGTTCAAGACCATTTAGGGCTAAGTATTAGCAAGATGGTTGCAACAAAAACAACAAAACTCCATAATGTAATTATAACATTTGTTTGAATGACCCAAATGAAAAAAACTGGCCACACCAAGTGTTGATGAGTATTCACCAACTAAAAACTTCACACATTGCTGGTGGGGATATATAAAAACAGTTCATCATTTAGGGGAAGATTTTATCTGTTTCTTTTTCTTTTTTTTTTTGCCAGTCTTGGGCTTGAGCTCAGAGCCTGAGCACTGTCCTTGGACTTTCTCAAGGCTAGAGCTCTACCACTTGAGCCTCAGCACCACTTCCAGCTTTTTTCTATGTATGTGGTACGAAGGAATCGAACCCGGGTCTTCATGCATGCTAGGCAAGCACTTTAACCACTAGGCCAAACTCCCAGCCCCGATTTTATCTGTTTCTTAAAGGGTAGAACTCCATGCACCAGTGGCCCATGCTTATAATTCTATCTATTCAGGAGGCTAAGATTGGAGGATGATGGTTTGGAACTAACTTGGGCAGGAACCTGAAACTCTTCCCTTTAATAAACTACTTAGAAAAAGCCACAAACATGGGGCCGGGAGTTTGGCCTAGTGGTAGAGTGCTTGCCTAGCATGCACGAAGACCCGGGTTCGATTCCTTGGTACCACATATATAGGAAGAAAGCCGGAAGTGGTGCTGAGGCTCAAGTGGTAGAGCTCTAGCCTTGAGAAAGTCCAAGGACAGTGCTCAGGCCCCGAGCTCAAGCCCAGGACTGGCAAAAAAAATTAAAAAAGAGAGGAAAAAGCCACAAACTGATGCTGTGTCTCACTGGTAGATGGCTAGCACTGAGCTCAAAGAGGCTCAAGAACAGCTCCCAAAGCCCTGAGTTCAAGTCCCAGGACCAGGGAAAGAGAGGGATGGAATTACTAGTTAGTAATAAAGAACTGGGGCTGTTGACTTTGAAGGAACTTTAATTTGACTGGAAGAAGCTAGACCAAAAAACAGCTAAATACAAGTTTTGGAAATTCAAACGAAATTAAATTCTGTAGTGATAGAACCAGTTTCTTAGTCATATATCTATGAGGTTGGGTTTGTGAGAAGAGCTAAAAAAAAAGTAAGCTAGCTTTTTTTTCGGGGGAGGGGCAGGGGTGCACAGTTGTGGGGCTTAAACTCAGGGCCTGGGCACTGTCATTGAGCTTTTATTGCTCAAGGCAATCACTTTACCGCTTTGAGCTACAACACCACTTCAGTTTTCTGATGGTTAATGGACTTTCCCACCTGGGCTGGCTTTGAACCTCAGATCTTAGTTTCCTGTGTAGTTAGTGCCCCAGCTGAGGAAAGCTTATGTCGGTGTGAATGTGTTCATTATTTGTGCAGTGCTGATAACTTCTGGATGTATGCATATGTCCACATTAACCAAGTTGCATCATTTCGTTGCATTTCTTGAAAGCTATAAAAATACACAAGGAATAAATCAGAGAAGTTTCAGAAAATAAGATCACTAAATGTTAATGAAATACAGAGGAAAGAAGGAAAGCAGTTGGATTAGAAAAAAGTTTTAACTATTTTTTATTCTTTCATAGATTGAGGAATTAGGATCTGAAGGAAAGGTAGAAGAAGCCCAGGGAATGATGAAATTAGTTGAACAGTTAAAAGAAGAGAGAGAATTACTTAGATCCACAACTTCGGTAAGTAACAAACTTCTAAAATTAGCCTATTTATTGTGAATTACCTGGGATTTAATGTTCTTGAATTACAAGTCATCATAACATTTATTTTTGGTCCAAGACAAGGATTCAAACTTGCTACCTAGTGCTTTTGCTCATTGGCTCACACTCTTCCAAATGAGCCATGTCTCTAACTCCAAAACATTTTTTTTTTTTTTTTGCCAGTCCTGGGCTTGGGCTCAGGGCCTGAGCACTGTCCTTGGACTTTCTCAAGGCTTAGCACTCTATCACTTAAGCCTCAGCACCACTTCCAGATGTTTTTCTATGTATGTGGTACCGAGGAATCGAACCCCGGTCTTCGTGCATGCCAGGCAAGCACTCTGCCACTAGGCCAAACTCCCGGCCCTCCAAAACATTTTTTTTTTTAATTTTTTTATTTTTTTAAGAATTTTTTTTTTATTGTAATTAGTAAAAGGGTTACATGATATTTGCCAGATAGAAGGTGCATTAATTCACATACATTGATACCCTTTCACATATCTTGGTACCCATTTCCCTCCCCCCAAAAACATTTTTTTAAGGGCCAAATAATATTTTTGGTTGGCAGGCAGCCAGCTGCAAATCTTTTGTTTTAGATAAGGATACAGTGTTTTAGATATAAAAAGGTCTTTTGTCAGCTGCTAGGCTCTGTTTTGCATCTTGAAAACAGACTTACCTAACCAGAAGATAAAGAATGAAAAGGAGGGGCGGGGAGTTTGGCCTAGGGGTAGAGTACTTGCCTAGCTTGCACGAAGACCCGGATACCATATACATAGGAAAAAAAAGCTGAAAGTGTGGTGTTGGGGCTCAAGTAGTAGAGCTCTAGCCTTGAGAAAGTCCAAGGACAGTGCTCAGGCCCAGAGCTCAAGCCCTGGACTAGCAAAAAAAAAAAAAACAAAACTCAGTTTTTTTCTACGGATCCTGTCCATCCATCTATTTCTTGATACATATGTATCTATAGGTCTTCATTTATATATATATAATATATTATATATATATGTTTGGTTTTTTTTTTTTTTTTTGCCAGTTCTGGGGCTTGAACTCAGAGCCTGAGCACTGTCCCTGGACTTTTTCCTCGAGGCTAGTGCTGTACCACTTTAGTCATAGCTCTACTTCTGGCTTTTTTTTTTTTTTTGGTCAAAACCCTCATGGATTTCCCTGCCTGAACTGTCTTTGAAATATGATTCACGGATCTCAGCCCCTTGAGGGTGGCTAGGATTACAGGTGTGAGCTACCAGCACTCAGCTAATAAAATAACTACAAAAACTATTTGATGACTTACATAAATAATAAATATTTAAGTTTGGAGTTTATTGATACTTTTACAGCACACATATTAAGCCTAAGAAATTAATGTAGACTAAAATAGATAACTTTCTGGAAATTGAAATTTTCTAAGACAACATGAGTATTCAGCAGTTGAAGTTGACTGGTGTTTTTTTAAACCTTTCCTGGAGGCTATGCAAGTTGGCTGCTTTTGCCATGCTTCTCACTATAAAAGTTAACTTGTTAATATCCAAAAATTAGAGTGTTGGGGACATTTGCAGCTTTTAGATTCATTACAAATGGGCTCTAAATGTACTTTTACCAAGTCTGTTCTAAATGGTGTTTTGTTTTGTTTTTTGAGTTTGCTATTCTTTCTTTTATACGTATTCTTATACCAATGAATTTGTCATTTCAGACAATTGAAAGTTTTGCTGCCCAAGAAAAACAAATGGAAGTCTGTGAAGTGTGTGGAGCCTTTTTGATAGTAGGAGATGCCCAGTCACGGGTGGATGATCATTTGATGGGAAAACAACACATGGGTTATGCCAAAATAAAAGCTACTGTAGAAGAATTAAAAGTAAGTTTAGGGGTATGAACATAGCTCAAATGATAAATTTCTTGCTTAACAAGTGGTGTGTCTTAGGTTTAATCTTAAGTACCACCAAAAAAGTTTACAAGAAACCTATGTTTTAGCTCTAACTAAAACTAACACTACTCTAGCTGGACACTGGTGGCTCAGGACACTGGCTACTCAGGATGTAAGGATTACAATTTGAAGCCAGTCCCAGCACAGAAATTCTAAGACTTTTGTGAGACTCTTACCCATGAGAGTCTTTTCTCCAGTTAGCCACCAGAAAACCAGAAGTGGCACTGGCTCACTGGTAGATCACTAGCCTTGAGCAAGTAAAACTCAGGAATAGCACCTAGGCCCTCAGTTCAGGAACATAACAGATTCCCCCACCCCCACCCCCCCAAAAAAAAATCCTAATTCTAATCACTAAAAATAGTTGCAGTTCACTGTAGCTAAAATTTGTGGCCAATGCATTGGATTTACCCCCTAGTACTAAGAGTACCATAATCACAATCTTGGGTGACATTTTGCTGTTCATCAAACTATCAACCTAAAATATTATTCAAGTAATGATATCTTTTGTAGTGTGTGTACATGGCTTTTAAATTTCTCCATTTCCCTGGAGTATACCAGATTCCTGAAGTTAGGCTTACATACAGCTTTACAATTGTTGTTCAGTGATGTCTTTTAAGATGAGATTTACTGCCAGGCCTGGTGGTTAACACCTATAATCCTAGCTACTCTGGAGGCTGAGATCTGAGTATCAAGGTTCAAAGCCTGCCTGGGCACTATAAAGTCCCTGAGATTCTTATCTTCAGTTAACCACCAGAAAACTGGAAGTAGCTCTGTGACTACAGGGGTAGGGCAGTAGCCTTGAACTGAAGAGCTCAGGAACAATGCCAGGAACTAGAATTCCAGCCTCATAAGCCACACACACAAAAAAAGATTAGAGTTACCTAAAAACCCAGTTTGAAGGGTGTGGGTGTAGCTCAGTGGTAGTGTGCTTGCTCAGTATGCCTGAGGCTCTCGGGCCTATCCCTAGCACCACAACAAAACAGAAATCTAACTTGATTTTTTTTCAGGAAAAATTAAGAAAACGAACTGAAGAACCTGATCGAGATGAGCGTCTAAAAAAGGAGAAACAAGAAAGAGAAGAAAGAGAAAAAGAACGGGAGAGAGAACGGGAAGAAAGGGAAAGGAAAAGACGAAGAGAGGAAGAAGAGAGAGAGAAAGAAAGAGCTCGTGATAGAGAAAGAAGAAAGAGAAGTCGTTCACGAAGTAGACACTCAAGCCGCACGTCTGACCGAAGATGCAGCAGATCTCGGGACCACAAAAGATCACGAAGTAGAGAAAGAAGGAGAAGCAGGTACACAAAACACACAAAGCCCTGTTTAGTTCATGAATCCACAGTAAAAAAGTACTAACGCCTGTAATCCTACCTACAATGGAGGCGAAGATCTGAGGATCAAGGTTCAAAGCCTGCCCAGGCACAAAAGGACCTGAGACTCTGGAAGTAGGGCTCAGAGGGTAGGGTGTAGCTTTGAGCTGAAAAGCTCAAGGACAGTACCCAGGCCCAGGGTTAGGGCAGTAACCTTGAGCTGAAGAGCTCTGGGATGGTGCCCAGGAGTTCAAGCCACATGACACCACTCCCCCCCGCCCCCCCCAAAAAAAGAAAGATTTCTAATGTAAAATTTATTAGAAAAAGCCAGGCACTAGTAGCACATGCATGCCTATAGTCTTAACTACTCAAAAGACTGCGATCAGAGGATCAGAGCCAGCCCTGGGAAGGAAGAAAGTCTGTGGGACTCTTTATTTCCCATTAACCTCCGGAAAACCAGAAGTGGAGCTGTGGCTCAAAGTGGTAGAGCCCTAACCTTGAACTGAAGAGCCCAGGGATTGTGTCTAATCCTGAATTCGAATTAAGCCCCAGGACTGACCAAAAAAAAAAACCCAAACAAAAACTATTTGAAAATTTTAGGTGTTTGCTTTAAGGGAAAGTGGTGTGTGTGCGCCTGCCTGTCTGTCTGTCCTGGGGATTGAACTTGGACTGGATGCTGTCCCTAAACTTTGGTTTAAGGCTTTTTTTTTTTTTTTTTTTTAACTACTTAAGCCTGTTAATTGAGCTGGTTAATTGAAGATAAAATTCTCATAGACTGTTTTGCCTCAGCCTTCTTCAAACTATGATCCTCTTCTCTCAGCCTCCTCTTGAGTAACTAGGATTACAAGTGTGAGCTACCAGTTCCTAGCTTAAGAGAATTATTCAATAATATACTTCCTTAAGTCTGATTTTTTTTCATTGTAATACCAGCTCACAGTTGCCCTCCTTTCTCTTAAATTATTAAGAAGTAGAGATCGACGAAGAAGCAGAAGCCATGACAGATCAGAGAGAAAACATAGATCTCGAAGTCGGGATCGAAGAAGGTCAAAAAGCCGGGATCGAAAGTCATATAAACACAGAAGCAAAAGTCGGGACAGAGAACAAGATAGAAAATCCAAGGAGAAAGGTTAGTTTATATGAGAGTTTGGTTTAGTTTATATGAGAGAAACTTATTTTCATTTTTCCTTTCCATGTATTTTTCTTCAGAGACAAGCAGATTCTGTTTCAAGCTATGTTCCTTTTCACTTCTAAGAAGCACCACTCAGTAAAAAACATTCTTATTACTGCTTCTAACTTGTGAGAATGATATTTGACATGCTTTCATGTAGTTTCTTTTAAGTGTTTCATTACTTTTCAGGATAATTAGACAGTAGGCTTTATTACGTTATTTGGTTCATATTTTGAAAATCGGCATCTAGCTAGCACTTGTGGTTCACGCCTGTAATCGTGTGTGTGTGTGTGCCAGCCTAGAGAGGAAAGTCTTGTCAGAATTTTAATCTCCAATTAAACATCAGAAAACAAGAAGTGGAACCATTCAAGTGGTGTAGTCCTACCCTTGAACATAGAAGCTGAAGAACAAAGTCTGGGACCTTAGTTCAAGTCCGGACTGGCACCAAAAAAAAACCAGTACTCCTGATACTTTACAAAGTAAATGTACATTGTTGTAGCATTTATTTCCTTCTAATTAACTATATAAGTTTCCAGAAGTTGAATACCCAAGTTTTTACATTGGCTCAAATGTTCATCTTCCCCTTTGATTTTTCTTTGATATTCTGTGCCTTCCCAACAGATTGTGCTGTTAGCACTAATAATGCATTTCAAATGTAGTCTTTGGTGCATCTTCACAGAAATATACTCCTTTTTAAATTTTGTTCCTATTGAAAAAGTATTCTTTTTCAGTCATTCAAGTCCTTTGTTTTCAGATTTTTTTGTCCATATATTTTTTATTGTAATTAATAGAAGGGTTACATGGTATTTGCCAGATAGAAGGTGCATTAATTCACATACATTGATACCCTTTCACAAGTCTTGGTCCCCATTTCCCTCCCCCCGTTTTCAGATTTTTTTAAAGCATCTTCCATTTTGTATTAGTTGAGCTGTTCTGCTTTGTATGATTTTAGAAAGAGCTGGTTTCTATCTGCTCTGTTTCATCCAGTTTTGCCTGTCTGTCCACATCTGATTACAACACTGTTTATGTGCTATTTGAGTTGTATGCTATCCTTTTATGCGATGTTCATTTTGCATAATTTTATAGATCTATTCAATTTTGTTAAACAATGTGTTTTGCTTCAGTCAGAGAACTAGTACCGCAAATAATGAACTTATTTCCTTATGATATTATTTCATATATATAATAAACTATTGTCAGATCTTTAATGTTTGATTTTTTTTTTTTAATTTGGAAATTGCTTCTGTGACTCAAGATAGTTATTAGTCTGGAAGTGTAGATCAGTGATGTAGAGAGCTTGCTTAACATGCTTGAGGCTCTTAGTCTAGTCCCTAGCACTGCCAGTCAGAAAAAGAATAGCTGTTTCTATAAAGGGACACGGATGTATATAAGTAAACTGACCTTGAATTCTCTCTTATAACCTGAGCTGGCGTCAAACTCATAATCTTGCGTTGGCCTCAGAACTGCTGAGATTACAGGTGCGCTCCACTGTAGCTGGCCATTTGCATTAGTTTTAAGAACTTTGAAGACTCAGATGCATTTTTTAGGCAAGGGTTCAACTGTCAAGAACCAAATAGGATTGTCAAAGCAAATTTATCTTCATGAGAAATTTTTAATCCTGTCTTGTTAGATTATGTGCTCTGTTCCATTTGTGCCACTTCAATTGGGTCAGTTCTTGTGAACAAAAGTTGGCTAGCTTTTCATAGCTATATAAAATCAGAGTTGAGTTGCACTGGCCATCTGCCCAAAAGCAAGCATATTTGTGTGATTTGGGGATAAAATAAAGAGATATTTTGACTTGCTTACCTGTAATTCCTGTAATAATGGCATTGTGGAATGTAGTAAAATTCTGTTTAAGCCAAATGAGCTGAGTTAGATTATGGACAGATAAAGGGTTTTCTGGTGAAAAGACTACATAGTTTTCTGTTAGACCTGTCTAGAATGATTGGGAATGCCATTATAGTGTTGTCTTATGCTTTGTGGGAAGGGAGGTCGCTTTTAGAAATTCCTTGTAGCCATCTAGATATTCCTGAGTATATAAATGTTGACTACAAGCCTGGGCTTTGTGGCCAGATATGAGCAGTGGGAGGCATTTGGTAATGGCAGATGAGTAAGACTATGGTTACTATTCTAGGTGCTGTAATGGAAGCAGTTTAACTCCACAAATGAGAAGTGATTTCCCACACAAAGGTATCTTACCATAAGCTAGCTTAAGGTTCTCTCTTTGTCAAGAGAGTTTCCATTTAATCCATAGCTCTAAAATCCACCACACATTTTAGATGTCCTTAGGACTATTAAGATTTGCCATATTTACATAGGACAGAAGATAAGATTATTGGACTGACTACTAGTCCTCTACGGGGGACTCTTCCTCATTGAAGCTACCTGTGCCTCGGAGAAGCCCATAAGGCACAAAGGGAGAACTTGTCCACAAGGTCAGTTAGAGCACAGTTCCCACAAGTAGTCAGACAGATATGAAGCAGGTTTTATAATTACCTACATATTGCTTTCAATATTTTGCAAATATGGGGCTGGATATGGTCTATCACATTGAGACCTTCAGTTCTTACATTTTTTCTTTCTTTTCTTTCTTTGTCTTTTTTTTTTTGGCCAGTCCTGGGGCTTGAACTCAGGGTCTGGGCACTGTCCTTGATGTTTCTCAAGGCTAGATCTCTACCACTTGAGCCACAGCACCACTTCCAGCTTTTTCGGTGTATATGGTACCAAGGAATCAAACCTAGGTCTTCGTGCATGCTTGCCAGGAACTCTAGCACTAGGCCAAACTCCTGACCCTTATACTCTGGTTTTTGTTTTTGTTTTGCCAGCCCCAATGCTTGAATTCAGGGTCCAAGCACTGTCCCTGAGCCTGTTTGTGCTCAAGACTAGTGTTCTACCACTTGAATCACAGCACTACTTCCAGATTTTCTATTTATGTGGTACTGAGGAGTCAAAACCAGGGCTTTTTGCATGCTAGGCAAGCACTCTACCGCTAAGCTACATTCCCAGCCAAGTTTTTACACTCTTTAAATGGAGCCCTTCCTGTACCATGTTTTGTTTGATTTCCATCCCTTTCTCCAAGTTACTTGGTGTTGAGTGATAATGACTTTTTGCAGAGTTTGGACATCTTTCGACCTTTTTTTTTTTTTTCCCCCAGTCCTGAGTTTGGGCTCAGGGCCTGAGCACTATCCTTGGGTTTTCTCAAAGCTAGAGCTCTACCACTTGAATCATAGCACACTTCTGACTTTTTTCTCTGTATGTGGTACCGAGGAATCATAGACTGGGGTTCGGGCATGATTAGGCACTCCATCACTAGACTAAACTCCCAGCCCAAACATCTTTCAGTCTTATAACCTTCTGGGTAAACTAGTCTTTCTTAAAGGAAAAATAACTTGCACAAAAACTTTCTAGTTTGCTTTAACATTTTTCTGAAGGAATCTTCTACTAGGACCTTAAGGCTAGAGTATACTTGTTCTTTGTAACACTTTGCCTCTTATCTAAAGTAGAGGAAATAGAGGAGAAATTGAAATGTCACTTTTTGGACAGATACCTCTTAGATGAAATTGCCAATTTTCAGCCAGGTTCTGTGGCTCAGTGGCTCACACCTGTAATCACAGCTACTCGGGAGGCTGAGATCTGAGGATCAAGGTTCAAAGCCAGCCTGGGCACAGAAGGACCTTTTTTTTTTTTTTTGCCAGTCCTGGGCTTGAGCTCAAGGTCTGAGGCACTGTCCTTGGACTTTCTCAAGGCTAGAGCTCTACCACCTGAGCCTCAGCACCACTTCCACGTTTTTTCTGTTTATGTAGTACCAAGGAATCAAACCCCGGTCTTTGTGCATTGTAGGCAAGCACTCTTATCACTAGGCCAAACTTGCAGCCCCAGGACCTGAGACTCTTATCTCCAATTAACCTCTAGAAAATGGGAAGTGGGGCTTGGCTCAATGGTAGGGCTGTAGTCTTGAGCTGAAGAGCTCAGGGACAGTGCCTAGGCCTAGTTTAAAACCCATGACCCACACAAAAAAAAAAAATTAAGAAAAAATTGCCAATTTTCTTAGTAAACCACATAAAGATATAATTGCTTAGAAAGGAATTTAAGATACTTTTAAAAATCAGTTGTAGAAGAATTTCATCTGTTAGGCCTCCATACTTTTTTTTAGAGTGATAAGGCAAAGAGTTTGATGGAAAGTATACTGTTAGTGGAATTGGTGGGCCCAGATTAGGTGGCTCAAGAGAAAGGTCTATTTTCTCAATATTAGCTATAGGATATTTAAATAAAATATGTGATTGGAGTCAGGCATCAGTTGCTCACACCTGTAATCTTAGCTATTTAGGAGGCTAGGATCAGGAGGATTGTAGTTTGAGGCTAGCTTAGCAGAAAAATTTGTGAGACCTTCTTCTTAACCCATAGTCAGAAGCAGTGGTGTGTACCTGTCATTCCAAGCTACATGAGAGGCTAAGATTATGAAGATTGTACTGCCTGGCCAGTTGGTGAGAAACCATCCCCATAGTGGGAAGTTGGACGCTATTCTATGTGCTTGGGATCCCAGAGACAATGGGAAACCTAAAGCAAGGCAGATCACAGATTTACTTGGACAGGAGACCCTATCCTGAAAGTAACCATTGAGACCACTTGAGGCATGGCTTACTGGTATCACTCCAGTTGAGCAATTGCTAGCTCTTGAGTTTAAAGCCCAAGTACCTTAAAAAAAAGGGAAGGGGAAAAAAATGTGATTGCATGACTGTATACTAAATAAACATTCCAGCTCCCCTGCCCCTTGGTTAGTTTTTACCCTTTTAATTTAACCTCCTATGAGCAGTTTTGTGTTATATCTTTGCATATCCTTACCTTTTGTGTTCTTTATCTGAAATGAAATTTGTTTAGCTTTTACACCATACATGTTAACTTTTCTGGTTTGAGAGAATTTGATGTTGTTTTACCTCTGCTGCTTTGAATTTTTCTTCTTCACCTCTCATAATTTACAAATTGCGTCTTGATCAATTCAGTAACTGTCAGTACTTGTAGTCGGAAATTGATTGTCTTCCATCTCTCAATTGTTTCACTTTCAAAAGAACGTAATTATTACACTTTAAAATCTGTGGTCGATGTCTTCTTTTATGGCAGAAAAGAGGGGATCTGATGATAAAAAAAGTAGTGTGAAGTCGAGTAGTCGAGAAAAACAGAGTGAAGACACAAACACTGAATCGAAGGAAAGTGATTCTAAGAATGAGGTCAATGGGACCAATGAAGACATTAAATCTGAAGGTGACACTCAGTCCAATTAAAACTGATCTGATAAGACCTCAGATCAGACAGAGGTAAGTGTATTGTTTCTCACTTTGATTAGGGCTTTTTGTTACTGTTTGACAGTGCAGCGTAAGTATGCACAGATGAAGATGGAACTAAGCCGATTAAGAAGACAAACAAAAGCATCTTCTGAAGGAAAAGACAGTGTAGTCCTGCAAAACATTTTGAGGTACATTGTTTTGTCTCAGCTATTTTGTAGCAGACTCGTGCCCCCATTAGTGTGCCTCTTTGGAAATTATTGCCCACGTTTGTAATATAGTCTCCATTAAAAAGTTAATTATCCTTTTTTTTTAGGGATTTTGCTGTCATTTCTTTTTTTTTTTTAATAAAAAGGTTGAACTGTTTTTTTATTTTTTTATTTTTGGTATTAAGTCCATCTTGTGTTGGTACATTGGCAGAGACATATGCTTTAAAAACTTAACTATTTCTGAGGCACATGTTGGACTATTTTGCTTTAATTAAAACTGCTAGTATTTCTTTGTCAAGGATGTTTCTAGTTTTTTGCTTTATTGCCTTGCATTCTAATGCAGTTTGTTCTGTAACTCGAGAGCCAGTAGCATTGGATTGATGGAAGTGTAGGGTTTATGAATTATTGCAGCTGACTACCATACCTCACACAGCGTTGGTGTTGTGAGCGGCCCATGAAAAGCCAAATTAAAAATCAAGGATTCAGTCAAACTAAGCAGGTACTCATGCCAGGTACTCCTTTCTCTACCCACATCCATGTTTGAATGCTATTGCCTGTGATCTTTACGCTTAACTGTTGTGTATCTTTTTTGTTCTTTACAAGAAGCACAGAGGGGTTTTTTGTGTATTGCGTGAAAAATCAAATGTTAACAGAATGGAATTTTTTTTCAACTGTGTGTAGGGATGCAGTGGTGCCCAGAATTAGATATCTTTAAAGAATTTTAAATACAGTAAATACTTCATATTATTCGCCTTGTTACATTCAATGCAATTCTCAAGTCTTTAAGAGGTATGTGTTTAATATTTCCTACTGTGTAGGAGAATTTGCAGTCAGCCATAGGAATATAGGAATCGTCGCTGGCTGATAAATAACAAGCAGCAGTGACCGGCAGGACAGACACTTCCAATCTGTGACATGCAAAGCACTGATAAACTGTCTAGAATTAATTTGGGTTTTTTTAAGAGCTATTTAAAAAGCCAGGTGTTGTAAGTGTTCTTTAAACCTCCTCTACACTGTTCATTCTTTGGGCTAGTGGTGTGGGACAAAATATTCCTAATGAAAGGAATTGGTGGTGTTCCTTTTCTAGGGTTCTATCTGTATGAGCCATTTTCATGTAGGAAAGTTTACACAGGCACATGGCGATAAGGATCACACCGATGTCTTTATTATTAAAAACAAATACAGACATTTCAAATACACAGGTTATAATTAGCAGTTAGTGACTGGGCCGACACTTAGTCATAAAAACTTTGCCTTTTATATGCTGTCTAATTATCATTTTTCCCCAACTTTTGCATTGTAGGACTACTGTTGGAAGATTTTTTGAAGAATACTGAAAACAGCATAAAGTGAAGATCGACATTAAAATGAGGTGAAAGAAAGCTATAGTTGCATAGAAAAGTATAAAAAGCTCAGTTAGTTTGGTTTTGTTTTTTGTTTTTAATTAAAAATTAATTCAGAACTTATATGACCTACCAGATTTCAGAACATGTGTTAATAGCATATATACCACTTAGGTCCTGTATCATATTTTCTCTTTAAGACTTTTTAAGAAATATTACCTAAACATATGGCTCGCTCAGTGTTTAATTGCAAGTTTTCATTCTTGGACTTTGAAAACAGGATTAAACATTAGTATTCATGTGAATCAGACTAAGTGGGATTTCTTTTTTTTCTTTTCTTTTTTTTTTTTTTTTTTTTTTACAACTCTGCTATACTTAGCCTTTGGATTTAGAAGTAAAATAAAGTATCTCTGACTTTCTGTTACAGAGTTGATTTGTCTGTGTCATTGAAAAATTTTAGTATTACTCTTTTTCTAATAAAGTTATTGACTCTGAACTAGTCCCTTGTTTTAAATATAAGAGGTACACTATTGCTAGAGGTATTAGTGTACTTTTTTCTATTTAAAAGTAATTTTTATAGCATTTCTAGTTTGGTGTTTTAAATAATGGTGCTTCAATTGGGGGGAGGTTATGAATAAATTTGGTTATGAATAAATTTGCATTTTGCTTTTAAATGCGAAGGTGTGCAGTGAACTAGAATATATTTTTACATACCTGAGAGATTCCTGTAGTAGTAGATTCTGAATAGCCTTCTGACAAACACTATCTTCCACTATCTAGGTATGAAACAATGTAGAAGAATATTCAAGAACTTTTACTGTTCTTGTTTTGGGTGTTGTTTTAATCCTGTACTTCTATTTGTAGAAACGTCAACTGTATAGAAGTGTTATCTCCAGCTACATGTATGTGTATATAATTCATGGTAATTTCTTGTGATATATAGTTGAATTTTACCACCAGCTTATAGATAAACCAAGTAAGTGGATAAAATGAAGTTATTCAAGGTTGTGTGTTCATGTTGAATGTTAGGACATGGAGTCTGGCATCTGCGTGTTGATTCAGTGCCTCACTACTGTGCCACTGTTCATTCTGATAGGCAATGTGGTCAGTACACAATTTACTGAATAAAATACTCTCCTCCAAACTTAAAAAAGAATGAAGCCATCATTTTAATAAGGCCCTCTAGAAGAAAATGCTGTGAGAACGAGCCTTCTTCACTTCCCTAGCTGGTCCTAGTCATGTAACACTAGATGAGGAGGTTGTCTCTGAATTTGCAAACAGTGATTCACTTGAGAAGTAAGGTCACCAGTGAAACAAGATCTTAACCTTAGAGTCAGGCAGCCCAACCCCTAAACTCTGCTTTATATAGTGTGACAAGGTTGTAGTGTTAAGAAACAAAAGACATCTACTAAGTACAAAAAATGCCAGTTCTCTTCTGCCTCATCTATACTCAGTAGCTAACATAAATGATAGGCTCCTGTGAAATGGCTTCTGTGAACACTTAGAATTTTACATCATTTATACCCTAAGTTGATCAGGTTCAAGAAGCACTGGTTTTTTTGTTTTTGTTTTTTTTCCCAGTCCTGGGACTTGAATTCAAGGCCTGGGCACTGTCCTTGGACACTTTTGCTTAAGGCTAGCATCCTACCACTTGAGCCACAGCACCACTTGCAGCTTTTTCTGTGTATGTGGTTCCAGGGAATCCAACCCAGGGCTTCTTGCATGCTTGGTGAGCACTCTACCAACGAGGCCACACTCCTGGCCCAAGGCACTTGTTCTTACTAACTAAAATCATAAAAATCAAATTTAGAGGTGAGGATAATTTACTCTATAGAAATACATTTTTTTCTGTGTGCGCCATAAACAAGTAAACAAAAAAAAAAACAGTTGGTTAACATGTTTGTGTCATTTCTTTTTGGAGAATCCAGCTTCCATTAATCAGAAAAATCACTAGGTAAGATTGAAATCATAAATAGCAGTTTTCTTTCTTTTATTTTGAAAGTTTTAAGACACGTCTAGTGGCATGATTAACCTCTAAAACTCATCACCATGAGACTCATGGCTCCAGTGTGTATGTGTATGCATGTGTGTGTGCATGTTTATATCTGTCAGTGTCTTATTTTTGCCATGTAATCTGTAAACAATTGAACATACCATTAAAAACCTTAAGTAACAGTTCATTCATATAAAATAAGGGATTTTGCTCACCATAGCTATTAAACTGTAGTCGTGGTCCAGTAGTGTATTTTTTGGTGGAGGTTCAGGCAATAGAGTATGTCCGTCTCCTGTGGAATGAGACAAACCAGACATTATGTACCTTTTTGTTCAGATACAGTTTTTCTTGAAACATTAAGATAAATTTACTTCTCAGTTAGAGACCTTAGTGTTGAGTTCATAATAACTTAATGTGGGGGTCGCTCAGCTTACACATCACCTTCTCTCCTTAGAATATTACCCATCTATAAGCAGTCTGTGGTTTCTGAAAATGTAGCTGGTGTCACACAGGAGAATACCAGCCTTATTTGCAAGATCTGAGAACACTTGTACCACATGTGCATTGAGCTTAGCCATCTTGACAAAGAGTCTAGAGACGGAAAAACAAAGTGTTTTGATGGAATGTTGTTTAGTTCAACTTTGTTTTTAAAAAGTACGTTCTAGATAAGGTATGTGAGTCTATTTTAGACACCTATTACATGCATGAAACGAACACTTGAAATTGTATATTCTGTGGGTTGGAATTTCATTTAAGGTTGGTTTTCAAGTTTTGAGTTTCACTTGCAAAAGGACACAGAGTGACTATATTTTTCATTTTGTATTACAATGATAATGCTTGCTCTTGGTTTAACTACAGCAGTATGAATGCACATGGTTTGAAAACAGCAGAAGTGTTTAATGACCTGTGTCTTCCTGTGTCCTGTCCCTCTGTTCCTTCTCTCCAGGAACTCCTGCTGTTAACCTGTTCTTCCAACTTGGTTCTTTGGGGTGGGATAGGAGGTTGGGGATGTAAAAATATATGTCTTTTTATATATAATATCCCCATATGTTCCCAAGCTTGTCTTTTCACTTACTATATTTTAGAAACAATTATTTTGAGACATAGGAAACAGTGCTTTTAAGTTGAACATGTGACATTTTTAAGTACATTTCAAGTAAGTCAATTCAGAAATAAATGTATTTTTCGTTGATGTGTCAGAATTTTGATTTTTCTGTCTTAAAATGCCTTTTAAGAGTAATAGTTGACTTATTTTTCCCTTCAGCCATCCTGAGTAGATAAACTGTCAACAGATTATAATTTAGGAACAGTAACATTGGAAACAGTTGGGCATAACTGGATGCATGCCATGACTCACCCTTGGATACATATCCTGGACAAATTTACATATGTGCTAGGAAATGAAAATAAAATGTCATAATAGCATCATTTGTAATAGAAAAAAATTAAAAGGGGAAAATGCAAATGGGGGGGAAGCCTGTGAAGACCCCAATCAACATTATGTTGGGGCTGAGTGCAGTGGCTCACGCCTATAATCCGAACTATTCAGGAGGCTGAGATCTGAGAATTGGGGTTCAAAGCCAGACCGGGCACTAAAAGTCCTTGAAGTCCTTGAGATTCTTATCTCCAATTAACTCCTAGAAAACTGGAAGTGGGGCTATGGCTCCAGGGGTAGGGTGAACACCCAGGAGAAGAGCTCAAGGATAGTGCCCAGGCTCAGAGTTAAAGCCCTACAACCGACATTGATACCCCCCCCCCAAAAAAAAAAAAAAAAAACTGTTAGAGAAATAGTGCAATGGGTTTCTACCATGGGATTCACAAAGTGAAACTGACTATAGCATAGCTCTTTGTGTTGATGTGGATACTTCAGCTATTTTACCCTCAATGAAGGTCACAGTATATTTACTGTGGTTATTTTGTGAAGGTGAATAACATTAAGTATATGGTAAAAGGAAGCATAATAATGTGTAACAAATTTCAAAGGTACTTGTTTTGTTCTTTTACATAAGAGGTTCTGGCTGTGTAGCCCAGGTTAGGCTCACACTCAGTCTTTCTACCACATTCTCAGGTGCTGGGATTATAGGTATGTGCCACCATGCCCAGCCAAACATCACTATTATTTTGAGGGGTTTTTTTGGGGGGTTTCGTTTTTTGGGGGTTTTTTTTGCCAGTCCTGGGGCTTGAACTTGGGGTCTGGCACTGTTTTGAGCTTTCTCAAGGCTAGTACTCTACCACTTGAGCCACAGCACCACTTCTGTTTTTTTTCTGTGTGTGTAGAATCAAATCTGGGTCTTCATGCATGCTAGCCACGCACTCAACCACTAGGCCAAACTCCTGATCCCTAATCATGGTTTTAAAGGCTACAAAACAGGACTTAGATGTGTACTTCCTTTTAAATATGTTAGTTTTATTTTGACATGGTTTTCATTTAAGTGCCAGTAAAGGGTAGATATCTTATCCTAAGCAGCTTCTAAGAAGTTTTCTTCCCGCCCCCCCTCAAGATTTATGCCTTTTTGGAAATGGCACTGTGGCTCAAAGTAGTAGAGCTAGTAACTAACCTTGAGCTGTGAGGAGCTCAGGGTCAGCACCCAGGGCCTGTTCCACAACTGACCAAAATAAAAAATTTATGCCCCTTCACAAAAAAGCTGCCGGCTGCCCTCCTTCTTCCCTTTGCTCAACAACTTGTTCCTGTTTGGCCCTGTTCATGTTAACACTAAAGGCATTGAAAGTTGGAAAGCAACTTGTGGGTACATAAGGGTCACAAGCCAAGGTCTTTAATGTCATTCTAGAAGCCCTTGTAGCGCCTCACTTGTTCCTAGGTGAGGCTCCAGCCCTCAGGGTGAGGTGAGGGCTTGATTGGTTATGGTGGTCAGCATACTCCTGAACACTGGTGCAGGAGCTGTTTATGAAAAGTATGGTTACGTCTCTTCATAACCTGGGCCAGGTCTGAGCAGTTGGTCTATTTGCTCTGAGCTGGCATACTCTCAGGGCTTTGAGTTCTGGAGATTTATTCCAATGACTGGAAGTTGGGAAGGGGAGGTGCTAAGTTAGCAGTCACCTCAGTACATATTTCATTGTAACCTATGTACGTTGTGCAACTTAAGCACATTTTGCTTGATTTCTTTCACTTAAAACACCTTTAAAACAACCAGAAATTAGATTTTCAATGCTGGGAGCATAGACTAGTGGTAAAGTGCTTGCATAACATGCACGAAGCCCTAGGTTTGATTCCTCAGTATGATGTACACAGGAAATGCTGGAAGTGGTGCTGTGGCTCAAAGATAACAGTGCCATCCTTGAACAAAAAGTGTTCAAGGACAGTGCCCAGGCCCTAAGTTTAAGCCCTAGGACTAGCAAAAATAATACATATTTTTTTAGTAAGTACATGAGGGAAAAACTTGATTCACATTTTAAAACTATGCTGCTACTGGAGCTTGAACTTGGAAGGGCCTCATGCTTCACTGAGTCTCTCTGGGCTCAAGGCTAGGCATTCTTACCATTTGAACGGCCGTGTCTGGCTACCCTGTCTAGGGGTCTGACAAGAAACCTGTCCCATAACCTCACCTCTCATGGAAAGACCTGGAACTTGGCCAGCCCGATTTTGCATTGTTGAGTCATAAAAAGGGCATCCTGAACTACTTGGCAAGGCCAGAGAAGTGAAAGAACTGCAGGGCAGATAGAAAGGCCTGGCACTTGAGGGCGCCCAGGCTCTTTGCTCTTCCCTCACCTATCAGGTCTGTTCATCCTCCCCAGTTAACTCATCTGTTTGTGTAGTCATTCAACCACAGGTGTTTCATTTTTTTTCTTTTGGTGGGTCATGGGACTGGTCGCAGTCCTTGAGCTCTTCAAGCTCAAGGCTACCTACCGCCCTATCCCAGGGCCTGTTCGTTGTCACTGAGCTCTTCAGCTGCCGCTCAGGTTTGGTGTGAGTCTTTTTTCATTTGTCTGGGCTTTGTCATTTTGTTCTTTTTCGTTCTCAGCATTCTACTACTTGAGCTGTGTTTCCAGTTCTGGGTTTTTGATAGGAATTTGGGGGATTTGCCTGTGCTGACTTGAGACCTTGATTCTCAGATCTCAGCCTCCTGAGTAACTAGAACTACAGGTGTGCTCCACTGGTGCCTGGAATACTTAAAAAAAACCACCCACGTTCTACAGATATTTCCTACTAGCTACATGACTTAAGCTTTATCCTATTCTTGTGAATTGTATTTTTATTTTCTTGATGTACATGTATTTGTATGTTTTGTCATTTAGTTATGCAAAGGTTATAATTTCATAAATCAGGCTATATGAGTACAATGCATCTTGGTCAATGTCACCTCCATCATTCTCCCCATTTCCCCCCTCCCATTCCTAACTTCAAGTTAGATAGTTGTGTCATTTTCTGTATATTTTATCCCCTTTTTTGTCCCATTTTGAACTATTGAGCCAAAGATTAGTATTGTCCCATTACATTTCTTCTGACTTGAATTCAGTTTCAGTTTTCATCATGGCTTTGTTTGTGTGTACCTTTGTGGTCTTTACTTTTGGTGGGGGGCGGTTTAAGGGCCTTGAACTTGGCCTGGGGGCTGTCCCTGGGCTCTTCAGCTCAAGGCTACCGCCCTATCCTTGAGCCAAGCCCCACTTCCCATTTTCTAGAGGTTAATTGGAGATGAGAGTCACAGGTCCTTTTGTGCTGGGCTGGCTTTGAACCTTGATCTCAGATCTCAGCCTTCTGAGGAGCGAGGATTATAGTCATGAGCCACTGCTCCTAGCGTCTTTGCTTATTTTTAACTTTTGTACTGACTTCTTCCACGTGTTTCAACTAAGCAAAGTCAACAGTTAGCAAAGCTGTTTCCTTTTGTCCTGCATTGACTTTCACCAGATTCATTCCAGGGCTGCATTTTGGAGTTTTAACTCCACACACCCCCATGCCTGTCTGAATGCTCCCTTGTGCCCTACCCGGCTTTGTCCACACAAGGCCGTTGGCAGGGCAAAGGTGCCACTGAAATGCATTCTGATGTCCACGAGGGGTCGCCCTCTGCCTTTCTGAGTTCCCTCTGAACCTGCTGTCTAATCAGGCGGTTCCCTCTGGGACCTCCCTCTCTCCCAACACCACCCTCGGTTTAAAGCCCCAGAGCTGCATTCCTGGTTATCCAAGATGCTCATCTTTGCAGCTGCCATGAGTTACAAGAGCTGCCTTGTGAGCAGCAGGCTCATGAGATGTGTCCTGGCTGCTTGATTGGATACATCCACACTGCAGGGGGTTTTTGTTTTGTTTTTTGGTGGTTTTTTTTGGTTTTTTTTTTGTTGTTGTTGTTTTTTTGTTTTTGGTGGGTTCAAGTTCAAGTCCCCTTGAACTTGGCCTGGGCGCTGTCCCTGAGCTCCTCAACTCAAGGCTATCCATTGGCCTTGGCATAGTTCCTGGGCTCTTCAGCTCAGGGCAGTTTTTTTCTTATCTGCAAAACGGGCATACCAATATACCCCCTGGTGAATGAGTATGAGAGGTATTTCATTTTAAGTTTGGTGTATGACAAGCAATAGGTGACTAATAAAAACAACTCATACCCAGGGTTGGAAATCCATAACTCCTTAAAGCATTCCAGGCCGTCTCTGCACCTTACTTTCTTGTGCAGTGGTGACAGGGTTTCTTGAGGATGGAATCCCTTTAGTGGACACCAGCTTCACAGGCTATGAAGTCAATATGTGAGCGTTTAAAATTTTCATGACCAAATTTTGACTTCATCTTAGTTCTCCAAGCCACGTGGCAGAAAAACATTTTCTTAGAGTTTTGCTCTCATCCTTCTCCCTGAGGTCCTAGCCACAGGCTTCTGATGTTGGGCATTCTTCATTTCCTCTGTCAGTGCCCATAAAAATGGTCTCCCACCCCACTAGGTATCACTGATATGGTCTCCTACCATATCAGATTTATTGCATCTACCTTTGCTAGTGCCCACACTTGCCAGCGCTCCCCAGGAGACCCCACAGTCCATATGGTCTTTGCATTGCCTCATTCTGACTGACCCTCTTCCTCTTCTAGCTGCAGTCTTTCATCCCCTTTTGCGAGAAGCTTAGGGCAGGGTCATCACAGGTCCTCCGTACAGACAAGCCACACCACCTCATCTGCTTCACATGTACATGCTTGTCCACTGGAAAGTTTCCATCTCCATGCCCCTCTGCCCTCTGAGTTCTGTGGTACCCCAGGGAATGGGCCAGGGTGGGGAGTGGGGCAGGAGGGTGTCTGGGCCTAGTCAGGATTTTTACAGAGGCAAATGACTTTAACTTTGATGCTCAGTATCTAGGACCTATCTCCTTTTGTTTCTTGTAGAACATCCCTACCCTGGGGACAGCCTTGTTGCCACCTGCACCTGGGCAGGGTGGTATGACACATTAGGGAAAGAAGGTTTTGAACATTAGCCTGCCACTCCTTTGGGCCTGTTTTCTGGGCACACAGACTGACTCACCTTGTGGCACCCCAGGGACATTTTGTGTTCCTGGCTAAATGTAGGGTGGATTCAAGGCTGTTGGAAGAAGCTTCATCCCTCTCTCCCTTCCTTTCCCTCCCCTCCTTTCTGTCTGTCTGTCTCTCATTTTTGGCCAATTCTTAGGCTTGAGCTCAGGGCCTGGCCATTGTCCCTGAACCTCTCTGTGCTCAAGGCTAGCACTCTGCCACTGAGCCACAGCATCGCTTTTGGCTTTTTCTGTGTATGTGGTACTGTGAAATCTAACCCAGGGCTTCATGCATGCTAAGCAAGCACTCTACCCCTAAGCCACGTTCCTAGCCCTGGTTTGTTTTGTTAGTTGTGGGGCTTGAATGGGTCCTGAGCACTGTCTCTGAGCTCTTTTGCTCAAGGCTACTGCTCTGTCACTTTGAGCCACAGAGACAGTTTTCTGGTGGTTAATTGGAGATAACAGACTTCCTGCTCTGCAATCCTCTGATCTCACCCTCCTGAGCAGCTAGTATTACAGGCATAAAGCCACCAGCATGGAAGAAGTTTCTGAGGGTTAGTATTGAGCCCCTTCTGGGAGGGTACACAGAGCTCCTGGTTGCACACAGTAGAAAACAATTCTGATACCACTGAAAAGACTTTTCTGGAAGAATAATTGGGTGGTCCATTGGGTATGCACCTAAAAGATTGGGAGGCAGGGCCATAGGGAATGACTGGGAAGGAGGCTCCTGCTGTGCTCCTCCCCGCATTGGTCTCAACTGCTAGGCCCATGAGGGAGACCCCATGACATCTCATTGTTCTTTCCAGCTTCTCTATGACTCTCTAGCAGTGTCAGAGTCCTAGGTGAGAGGAGCCAGGATGAGTGTCATGTAATCTCTTCAAGGACTGGAGGGAAATGTAAATGTCCGTTGGCCTTTCCTGGACTCCCATAGGGGACCCAGCTTCCAACCTAGGGTGTTTGGCTGCTAAGCAACCCCAAAGAACAAACACCATCCATCTCTTAATTTCCCTTGAATTTACAGTTGCCAGGAGGCAGTTTCTAACCTGCTTGGTGTAGGTAGTCTGATACCTAGAGTGCTGCTCTGGCCAAGTGCAATGACACTGTCCAAAACAGACTAAACATTTCTAGATAATTCTACCACCACTGCTAGTGTCACAGCTAGCATTTATGGAACAATGTGCCAGGCACTAGGCTGAGTGCTTTAAGGGGATGATCGCATTGGGTCTTACACTTAGTTTTCCATGGGCGTGGGGGTGTAGAAGGGGGCTTTTCCACATTCACATGGGTCTAAAAGAATAAAAGAGGGACTATGAGCCTGTCTGGCCATGCTCTCCCATGATCCAGCAGAGACATTAACCACATACATTTCAGTGGGAAAGAATGGCATGGAGAGAAACAAAAGACAATCCATAATGGGGTCAGGGGGTGAATGTCTCGGGAAGACATTTAATGTTTTGTATTTGTGTGCCAGTTCTGGGGCTTGAACTCCGGGCCTTGTGCTCTTGCTTGGCTAGGTCCACTCAAAGCTGATGCTCTATTAAAGCCACTTCTGACTTTTGGCTGGTTATGGGGCTAAGTCTCTTAGCTGGCTTTGAACTATGATCCTCAGATCTCAGTTTCCTGAGGAGCTAAGATTACCGGCAGTGGCTTTCAAAATGAACTTTTTTGAAAAGGGTGGCCAAATGGCAGAGATTTTGACCAGGCAAAAAGCAAGGGCTAAAGATGACAGCAAGTAGCAGGAAAGAGTGGAATGTTCCAAGAACAAAGAAAGGCCAGAGCAGTGGATCAGAGAGAGCTGGGGGCATCTGGTGTCACCACAGAAGTCAGCTCAGAAGTGTTGGCCCTGTCCCTGCTAACCATCCATCCTCTGAGCTCTCACCTTACTGCGCCATCCCAGTCCACTTGCTTCCATCAGTGCTGAAAGCACTTCCACCATGCAAGTCAGACCCCACTATGCCTCAGCTTTCCTTAAGCTCCAGAGCTGACATCTCTCAGTGGTCTATGAGGCCCTTAATGAGCTGACCCTGGGGACATTGGCTCCTACTTTATACCTCGGTTCCCTCTCAGTTGCAGCCATCCTTGGCCGTTGTCTTTCTGTTGCCTGTGGGGCCTTTTCCCTGGCTGTTCCCCCAGTAGCCTTGCTCTTCCCTTCCTGTCTCTCCTCATCCAGCTGGCTTGTCCAGGCATGTTTTCCCGTGAAGACAGAAAGGCAAAGGCCTTCTGCTCATCTCTGTGAACATCCTCCCGTCCAAAGCAAGTGCCTGGCTGAGGCTGCAGTCCTCACAGGAGGTTGGTATTGGGGGGTAGTGGCACTCATGGAGACCGCTGCAGCCTTTTGTACTTGACTCATGACCTGAGCACCAAGTCCTGCCCTCCCTTCTGCCTCCATCAAGTGTCAGTCCTTCCATTACCATTCTGTTTTCATCAAAGTTACATTCACAGACTGATTGTACTGTTAGGCCTGAGATGTTCACAGAGTGGTCAGAGTCTCTCTCCCTCTTGGGGTGGGGAGGGGCAGAAACATAGGAAATTTTCTCTGAAAAGTATCATCTAGTAATCAGTTTAGGTTATGGGCGTCCTGCCATCTCTTCTGCAGCTAGCCAACCCTGCTAAGGTAGGGTGAGGCAGCTGCCGGCAATGTAGATGAAAGGCTATGATTCTGTTCCTACCAAACTGCCTCAGCCTGTCCTCCGCCTGGTTTCTTTTATCAGTGGCCTGGTGGCTTTAGAGATCTGAATTTCCTCTAGAAGCCATGTGTTGACCCTGGCACAGGCCTGGTCTCTCTGGTCACCCTTGCCCCGGCCCGCGGGGTTCTGTCAACTGAGACCCGAGAGGGAACCGTACCTAAATGAGTGGGACAGACAAACACAAAGGAATGAGACCAAGACAGTTCTTTTACAGAGCAAGAAATGAACTTCCATTGTGTATAGCAATAGAGATATATGTTCATATCACCTTGTTGGCACACAGAGGGCAGAAGTGAGTTTTGGTTATCAATGTCAGCATGTTACAAAGTCTAATGAGAACAAGCTAGGCACAGGCAAGAATGGATGGATCCAAAAGCAGAGCTAACATGAAATAAGACTCCAAAAATTTGCAGTCATTGTTGTAAAAGGCAAGTGTTTGTGGAAGTCAAATGGAAATCACATCTTAAAGGCCTTTAGGTTAAGGGAGTGTGCCTGGGGCTCAGTGATACTGAGCATGTGCATAGCAGTGTCAGTCCTTGGCACTGAAAAAATTTTAAAACAATAAAAGTTGCCAGATATTGGTGACTCATGCTTATAATAATAGCTACTCAAGAGAGTAAGATCTGAAGACAATGGTTTAAATCATCTCAGGCAAAAAAAAATCCATAAGAACTGATATTTCCAGCTGGCTAGCAAAAAACCATAAGTAAAGGTGTGGTTCAAATGGCATAGCTGAATCAGCCTTGCGTGGAGAAAACTAAGCAAGAGCTTGAGGAGTTCAAGCCCAAGTACTAGCACAAAAAGAAATTAAAAAGATATATATATATTTTTTTTTTAAAGCTGTCAGCAACAAAGGGCCATGAAAGCTCAGCCTTGTACAAGTCAGAATTGGGAATTATCCCTCCCCTGGACCTGGGAACGTTTGTCTTTCTACCTTTATGTGGAGAGGGAATGGCTTGAGGCAGGGAGCAAAAGTCAGGCTGAGAAGTGAATCTGAAAAGGAACCCTTGTGTGTGGTTGCTGGCATCTGGGATGGCCCTGAAGCAAGTAGCTAAGGAGTTTGTTTCAGGTTTTGAGGGAATTATGGTGTCAAAGCAATCATAAGCCAGAACTAAAAGAAGAAAAATCTACTGACCCTTTGGGGTTTCAAACCCATCTTCAGGAGTTGTGGGCTTATACGGGGCAAGCAGCAACCAGGAAGACATAGTTCTCTGTACCTACTCCCCGTGTGGCCTTGACACTGAAAGAAGAGGCTGCCAGGGGGCGGGGGAGGGGCAGGGCACAGAGAACAGGATAGGGCTATTTTTCCTGGCGGGCCTAACCCAGACCCCAGCTTCCCCTCAGCCTTCCAAGGCACATGGTTTCCATGAGCAGATCTGTGTTCCTCTTCCATTTTCTTTTCCGAAGATGATGATGCACTACTTTTCCTGTCTGAACGCTGCCACTAGATTGTGTGTGTGTGTGTGTGTGTGTGTGTGTGTTAGGATAGAGAAAGAGAGGGCACGGATCATTGTTCTTTTTTCTTTTTTTCTTCAATGTTGATACCAAGACTTGAACTCAGGAAGCCTTGAGCTCTCACTCAGCTTTCTTTTTTTTTTTTTTTTTTTTTGCTAGCCCTGGGGCTTGAACTCAGGGCCTGAGCATTGTCCTTGGGCTTTCTTAAGGCTAAGGCTCTACCACTTGAGCCACATCACCACTTCCAGCTTTTTCTATGTTTGTGGAATAGAGGAATCGAACCCAGGTCTTGTGCATGTTAGACAAGCACTTTTCCCACTAGGCCAAACTCCCAGCCCTCAATCAGCTTTTTCATTGATGACTGTGGCACTTTACCACTCAAGCCATGCCTTCAGTTCCAGCGTTTTGCTAGTTAATTGGAGAAAAGAGTTTTGTAGATTTGGCTGTCCAGGCTGACTTCAAACCTCAGTCCTCAGATAACCGCTCTTTAGTTTATTTTCCAGATTTTGAGGATCTGCAAGAGGTCTTGAGAAGACACTGGCGACCCTAGACTGTGTGTGAGGCTATTTAGGGATTGCTCAGCAGTCTTCATGGCAGGAACTAGCGAATTGCTTGTGAAATCTAACCCCTCTCATACAGTACCACATCTCTAACTCATCTTATTGTAGATAGGATCATAGATTTTCTGCCAATGGAAGATGAGGGAAGGGAAATACGTATCTATCATAAAACCACCCAGAAGCCAAGTACTGGTGGCTTACGCCTGTAACCCTAGCTACTCAGGAGGACTGCTGGTCAAAGCCAGCCCAGCTAGGAAAGTCATGAGACTTATCTCTAACGAACTACCAGAAAACTAGAAATGACACTGTGGCCCAAAGTTGTTGAGTGCTAGCCTTGAGCAAATAGAGCTCAGAGACAGACCCTGAGTTCAAGCCCCATGACCAACAAAACAACACTATGTACAAGTTTCTGCACGATTCTCAATTCTCTTTGTTCTCTCCAGGGGCAGCTGGCTGGATGTGGATGCTCAAGGTCAGTGTGGAAGCCATATGTCAAAGAGGGCTTGTATTTGTTAGAGTGCATGTAAAGAAATGCACTTTTATTACACCAAACCTTTTGGGGGTTTGCCTGTTGGTAGTAGCTAAGTGATGCCATAGCAAAGAGTTGAAATTGCAGGAAAGGAGCAGCCAGAGCTAGTGTGTGTAGGGGGTGGTGGTGTAAATATAGACCCTTAAAGGAGGTACTGCGGGGTGGGGGGGACACTGAGAAGGGAAATAGAAAGTGTTTGGGGATGAAAAGGAATGCCATGGGAAGACAGGAAAGACAACAGATATTTTGGGGGAGAGGTGGACTAAACAAACACTTTAATGAGAACAAAGGGATGAAAACAACTTACAAATAGAAAGCTTAATTAACTTTCTCCACTTGTCAAACGGGCATTGGATTTTTGTTTATATATTTTCCAAGAGTGCTGATCTTCCCATGAAATCCTTATATGGGGGGGAAGTGTGAGGAGAAGTTGCACATTTTTTCCTGTCTTTCCCTTCTGTTTACTGTGTAGTACAAAACATTGAGGGCAGTATGTAATGGGCAAGAAGCCCCCTGGAAGCCCCCTTGTGCCCGGGGCCCCATTCCAGGTCCTTCATTATTTGATCCACAGCCACAAGATCTGTTTGATTTTTTCCAAAACTCCAGGGAAGGCTTTCCCATGAGCACACTCCAGCCCTCGCCCATGAAGTAGGCTTTATCCCCAGCAAATCTGTGGAACGTAAACATCATGGTTTCCATGGTGTTCCATTGAACTGAGATTGTTGGTGGGTTCTGTTGAAAGGTTGGCCAGAAAGGGGCGGGGAGGATATTTGGCAAGCTGGATTCAGGGCAGTCAAGAAGGAACATAATTAAGAACCTAGTTTATGTATTGGAAGTATGGCTCAAGAGAGATCAAGGCCCCGAGTTCAAATCTCAGTGCTGCCATGTATATATTCTGTTTTCTACGCTCTGGGTCTGGAGGGGTTGGGTCTCTTCCCAACAGGGACTTCGCTTCTGGAGTGGAGGTCACATCCCATGGATGCTGCATCTCAACACAGCACAGAGGAAAGATGAGAGGTGCTGTGTGCCAGGAGATGATGTGGGCTTTTCATGGGGTCAGGGGTCCCCTGTAAACAAGGTAAGCATTAAGGACTTTGTCCTTAGAGCAGTGCAAACAGACACACTGGGAGGGCTGCCTGCCCCAGAGCTTTCTAGAGCTCCCAATCCTTCTCCTGATTGGAGATTCCCACTGTCTCCTGACCCTGATGGACAGGTCTGAAGCCTGTGAGGACCCCCATCACAAAGGAAGCCACAGATAGAGGCTGGAATTTGCTCTGAGTCATACAGCAATAAGAAACCTTGATTGGAGGGCATGTGTGTGTGACTCTCCTGCCTCTTCCCATGACATCATGGGAGTCTCTGTGGCCTGGACTCCTTGCCACCATTGAAGACACAGGTGGAGCAACAAGTGCAGGACCAGGGAGGCAGGCTCAGTCCGAGGAAAGGCCTGATGTTGGCACAAACATGGATGTCCCAGTGCAGAGAGAGGGTTGAAGGGAAGGCCCATGCAAGTGGTCAGCAGGATGACTGGCGTGAGTGGCTGCACTGGAGCCAGGACCGGAACCAGAGGAGTGGGAGCAGATGAGAGAGACCCTGGTAGCCCACCCTCAGCCTTTGCCAGACTAAGAAGTTCTCTGAGACCCTGACCTCCTAGCTCAGTAACTGTACCTTTCATTCTTGGCTTTTGTTGGCCTCAAGGGCAGAACAAGGGAGAGAGGCTTCAAGAAATAACTGAATGCTCACCAGATACTACACTGAAAATGAACTATGTAACTTGTAGCTGAGGATGGGAGGGAAAACTAGGAGAGAGCAAGGGAAGGGGTGACATTGTCCAAAAAGAAATGAACTTAAACCAGGTGCTGGTGACTCACGCCTGTAGTCCTAGATACTCAGGAGGCAGAGATCTAAGGATCGTGGTTCAAAGCCAGCCCAGGCAAGAAAGATGATGATGTTCTTATCTCCAGTGTGTTGCCAGAAACTGGAAGTAGGGCTGTCACCGAATGTGATACAGTGCTACTCTTGAGCGAAAGAGTTCAGTGACAGTGCACAGTCCCTAAATTAAAGCCAAAAATAAAGTACTTATTACCTGACTTTTAACTGTAATCTCTTTGTATATTGCCTTTATTTTTTATTTATTTATTTTTTGCCAATCCTAGGGCTTGAACTCAGCCTGAGCGCTGTCCATGAGCTCTTCAGCTCAAGACTATCACCCTACCCTTGAGCCAAGTTCCACTTCCCATTTTCTAGAGGTTAATTGGAGATAAGAGGCTCAGGTCCTTTTGTGCCCAGGCTGGCTTTGAACTGCCATCCTCAGATCTCAGCTTCCTGAGCAGCTAGGATTACAGGCATGAGCCACTGTGCCCAGCTAACCAGGACTTTCTTATGTCTATTTTGGGGATTAAAAGGCAAAAGCAGTGTCCACTCCACATGGTCTCCGTGCAGCCTGTGAGGAGGCTTCTCCCCACTCCCAATTTCTGCTCCCAGCAATCCTTGTGGCACACCGAGCATTGCTGGGTCTCACTGGATGTTCCATCTCTGTCTCTATCCTTGACTCTCCCCCCTTCAAAAAAAATGTAATGTTATTGCTATTATTAAGGTTTTGTACAGAGGGGTTACCATTGCATAAGTCAGGTAATGAGTACATTTCTTTTTGGACAATGTCACCCCTTCTTTTGCTGTTTCCCAGTTTCTCCCTCTCCATTGCTGCGCACAAGTTGCATAGTTCACTTTCCACCTAGTATATACTAAATATCATGACTGCATGTGTTCACCCTTCCTCCCTAAAAAGAACACACACGCACACACACACACACACCCCAAAGCAAAAACAAACACTACCACCAACAGCAACAACAATAGAAAAAAAGTATGTTTCTATTTCCTGGTATATGTCTTGATAGTTCAAATATTCAGGAATTGCATCTTTGGATTCCTCCCCTAAGAGTATTTTCCTATTGTCTGATAGTTTGCATGTGAATGCCCATAGTCCTGTATGAATAATCATATCTAGTAGTATTTTAGAGAGAAAACACCATTTGTTCTAGGTACAGCCATTTCCCTGCAAAGCAAATATTACAATATTATCCTTTCTCCCCCACCCCCTAAGTCCTAGGGCTTGAACTTTGTATCTGAATGCTGGCCCTGGGCATTTGTGCTCAAGATTACTGCTTTACCACTTGAGCCACAGCTCCACTTCTGGCTTTTTGTGGTTAGTTGGAAGTAAGACAAGTCTCATGGACTTGTCTGCTAGGGCTGGCTTCAAACCATGATCCTTAGATTTCAGCCTCTTAAGTAGCTGGGATTATAGGCATGAGCCATGGCCATCTGGCATATTATTTTATTTTATTTTTTGCTGATTCTGGGTCTTGAACACAAGGCCTGGTCATTGTCCCTGTGAACTCTTTTGCCCAAGGCTAGCAATCTACTTTAAGCCACAGCTCTGCTTCTGGTTTTCTGGTGATTAACTGGAGATAGGAGTCCCACAGACTTTCCTGCCCAGGATATCTTTGAACTATAATTCTCAGATCTCAGTCTCCTTAATAACTAGGATTACAAGTGTGAACCACCAGCACCCAGCAATATGGCAATATTATTCTTTCTAATGGATGAGTACCATTTACCATTTCATTGTGATATATGTGTGTGTGTGTGTATATATATATATATATATATATATATATATATATATATACACACACACATATTCTGTCCTGGGGCTTACCAGAAGACAAGTAAACTTATATATATATATATATATTTGCGCTCGAGAAGCAGGCTTCAGGATTGCCTGGCTCAAGGCAGATGCTGCTTAAGTCAGTGACTCTTTCAAGTCCTCACTGGGATATTATGTAGGTGGATGGTGACTTGTAGCTCTGTTCATTAGCTATTAAATGGCATAGGGCAGGAGAGGGGAGGGAGATTCCATAAGCTGAGGGTGAAAGTACCAGGTGCCAAAAATGTCCAAAGAACAGCTGGGAAAGTTCTTTCATTCTTTGACCTCTGGGTCTTGACAAGCCTGAGTGTGCCCCAGATGTCCAGTTTTATGAAGAATGGAACTCCATGAAGTCTGTCCAGGAAGCTCAATGAGAAATGAAACACCTAGGGACCCCCACTGAGTCCTTACATGGTGGAGAGCACTGTGGGCTGAGGTGGGGTGCTCAGTCTCTCCGCACCACAGGGATTCGGGGACCCTTCCTCTTTCTCCTTGCTTCCTAGCTATCCTGAGGTGAGCAGCTTTGTTGCCCCATCGTGATTCCCTGACTCCCCGACAGGCTCAAAAACAAAACAAGACAAAAGGAAAGCCAGTGAAGCCAACTGAACAGACTATACTCTGAAATCAGGAGCCAATATAATAAGCCTTTCCTCCTTGTATTTTGTCTCAGGTAGTTTGTTACAGTAACAAACAATGACTTTTTTTTTTTTTGCCAGTCCTGGAGCTTGAACTCAGAGCCTGGGCACTGTCCTTGGACACTTTTGCTTAAGGCTAGCACCCTGCCACTTGAGCCAGAGCACCACTTCCAGCCTTTTCTGAGTATGTGGTACCAAAGAATCAAACCTAGGGCTTCCTGCATGCTAGGGGAGCCTCTACCACTAGGCTACACTCTTCACCTGAACAGTAACTTTTTAAGAAGCAAACTGTCTTACAAAGTAATCACCCACTTTTGTAGCAGTATAGAAGGTACTCATGTTCTCCTAAAATACCATCTGATAGTCGACATTTCACATGGGTAGGCTTTTTAATGGTAACCACTTGAATTTGTGTGCAGTGGGATGTCACTGCAGTTTTAATTTGCATTAAAATGACAAATGATCTTGAGCATTTTAAAAAATGTAATTGTCACTCATACATCTTTGATGAAGTGCTTATTCAAAGCTTTGCTTTAGCTCATTTTTCAGTGGGTTCGTTATTTCTTTCCTCCCTTCCTTCTTCCTCTCTTCCTCCTTCTTACTCTTTGTGACAATACTGGGGCTTGAACTCAAGGCTTCACACTTTTTTTTGGGTGAGGGGAGCCATGGGGCTTGAACTCTGTCCTTGGGCGCTGTCCCTGAGCTCGTCAGCTCAAGGCTACCACTCTACTCCCCTAAGACACAGTCCCACTTCCCATTTTCTAGTGATTAATTGAGATGAGAGTCTCACGTTCTTTAGTGCCGGAGCTGGCTTTGAACTGTGATCTCAGTCTCCTGGGTAGCTAGGATGACAGGCGTGAGCCACCGCTCCTGGCTGACGTCACACTCTCGATTGGCTTTTTTGCTCAAGACCGGTGTTCTACCACTTGAGCCATGCCTCTACTTCATTCAGCATTGGTGGTTAATTGCAGGTTAGAGTTCCCTAGACTGTCCTGCCTGGGCAGACTTCAAACCTCAGTCCTCAGATCTCATTCTCCCGAGTAATTAGGATTACCAGTGTGAGCCACCAGAGCCCTGCTAATCTGTTCCTTCTAGATGCAGGTGACTCATGCCTGTAATCCTAGCTGCTGGAAAGGCTGTGAGCAGAAGGATTGCAGTTCAAGGCCACCCCAAGACACTTGTCTGTTATCCTAGCTACAAAGAAGGCTAGCATTGGGAGGATCAAGATTTGTGGCCAATTGAACAGAAAAGTCCACAAGGCATGATCTCAACAGAAGAGGCCAGGCGTGGTGGCATGTATCTCATCCTAACATGAGATTAAAAAAGAAAAGAAAAAAGAAACAAATCAAAGTCTAAGTTATACCTAGGGAAGAAGCAAGCATCAGAAAAAAAAATAAAGGCTAGAGGCATGGCTCAGCAATAGAACACCAACCTAGCAAGTTTGAAGACTTCAGTCAAAAACCCAGTGACTCCTAAAAATAAACCCTAAACATATATTTTTAGAAACTGATGGCTGCAGGCTGGGAGTTGGGCCTTGAGGCCTAGTGGTAGAGTGCTTGCCTAGCATGCGTGAAGACCCGGGTTTGATACCTTGGTACCACATACATAGAAAAGCTGGAAATGGTGCTTGGCTCAAGTGCTAGAGTGTTAGCCTTGAAGAAAGCCCAAGGACAGTGCTCAGGCCCTGAGAAAAAGCCCAGGACTGGCCAAAAAAAAAGGGATGGCTGGGAGTTTAGCTAGTGGTAGAGTGCTTGCCCAGCATGCACGAAGACCCAAATTCAATTCCTTGGTACCACATAGATAGAAAAAAGCCAGAAGTGGTGCTGTGGCTCAAGTGGTAGAGCTCTAGCCTTGAAAAACCCCAAGGACAGTGCTCAGGCCCTGAATTCAAGCCCTGGAACTGCGAGGGGAAAAGTGTTGACCTCCTGATGCTATTTTCGTTCTACAATCTCCGCACAAAATAACTCATGAAGCCTCAGTACAATAATACTAGAAGAGTAAGCTGAGGCAGAAGTGGTCCAAGTCAATTTCTTTGGCCGTATCCTGAAAGATAGGAAAGCATTACAAATCCAAAAGTTATACAGCAGGGGCCAGGAGCATAGACTAGTGGTAGAGTACTCGCCTAGCATGCATGAAACCCTGGGCTCGATTCCTCGGTACCACATACACAGAAATAGCCAGAAATGGCACTGTGGCTCTGGTGGCAGAGCACTAGCCTTGATCAAAAAACCTGTCCAAGGACAGTGCCCAGGCCCAGAACTGTGCCCCAGTGCCAGTGCCCCAGGACTGGCAAAAAAAAAAAGTTATACAGCAATGGTAGGTGAGACAAAGGCCTGTGTCTCATCTTTGTCCCACCCTCTCCACACATGTGCACATATATACACACATACACACGTTCACAGGCATACAGCTGCAGGCCTGCCCCCCCCACAGTCTATGGGTCATTTTGAGTGCTGAGATGAGCAGTAGGGTGTTTGGGGCTTTAGAGATCACAGCCCCTTTGCCCAGGGCTGAAGCCCTGCCATTGTCTCTCATCCAGAGATGAGGGCATAGGGCAAGAGGCAAAGCTCAGGAGTGTGCAGAACTCTGCAGCCAGCAGACCCAGCCGGCAATGTGATGGGATGTAGGCTGTGCCTTAGGAATGGTGTTCTTGCTGGTCCCCCAGGGCCTGAGAAGAGTGCAAACCACCCTCAGCATCCCTCCCACCCCCTTCAGCCCGGCAGAGGAGTGGGGAGCCCAGGCCAGCCCGAAGCCCCAGGTCCCAGTGTTTGTCTTGGCTGAAGGCTGCTCTGAGCTTTTTGAAGCTGATTCCATCAGGACAGGGCTGGAGAGTCAGGCCATGGGATCACAGAGGAGGGAGTTGAAGGGGCCTCAGATGGGGAGACAGAGGTAGTCCTGTCCAGGATGCTGAAGACTGGGCTGAGAGTTAGTGACTCTGGACTCTGCCCAGCACTCAGCCCAAGAACCATGGAAGGGTAGAACCTGGGCCAAAAT
The DNA here is from genome assembly GCF_031878675.1 of Megascapheus bottae. Classification (NCBI taxonomy): domain Eukaryota; kingdom Metazoa; phylum Chordata; class Mammalia; order Rodentia; family Geomyidae; genus Megascapheus; species Megascapheus bottae. The sequence continues at coordinate 37,487,721 of NC_143525.1, forward strand.
CACCCCAGGAGGGCACAGGTGATCCAGAGGGGCCCTGTTCTGTGCTTCACGGAGTTGACACCCATCCATCCTCCAGCATGCAGGGGCTCAGCCATGCCAGCACCCCTTCCCCTGGCCGAGGCACGGGTTTCCAAGGAAGCTCAGCTGGCCTATCCACTGGACACCGGAGGATGTTCCATCCCATCAACTGCCCAGAGCTCCGATCTTGATTCAGGGCCACGCCCCTTCCCCGCCCCCAGCCCGGCATCCACCCTCCCATGGTCCTGCTCTAAACAGATGCTGAGGGTCACGTGTCCCACAGCTGAAGGCCTCCCCCTGTCTGTCTGCCTCCACCATCTGCTGAGGCCCCCGTAATTATTACACAGCCCGGTGCAGCCTCACTCGGAGGGGAGAGTTCACACAGCCCTGTAATGTAACCCAGGCCCCAGGCCATTCTGGCAGGGGGTCCCCAGCTGGGTAATGAGCCTCTGGCTTTATTGAATTCAGCTATGAGCTGACTTGGAGCTCGATGGCCTAGCTGAGTACCGTATTGAGGACAGCTTCTTTTCTGTGTCTGTGTAACCCTGTTCCTGCTCCCCATAAAATGACCAAGGATGGAGCAGGAAGGGGGGGCGGCCTTCCCTACCTACATGAGAGAGAGTGTGGCTATGTCAGTCTGGGGCCCAGAAAGGGTGGACCAGATCTGGCTGCAGGCCTGATTTTGCTGGGGCTGCTGCAGAGGGAGATGAGGAGCTCCCACCCCACGCCTCTGAAACTTGCTGACTTGCCCCCATCTTTCTGCCCCCAGTTTAGAGCCGGGCCTCATGGAGGGAGGGCCTTGGCTGGAGAGGATAGGTTGCAGGCCAGGCCTTTTTCAGGGAATTGTAGAGAGCTGCCTCTTCACATTTGCTTGCTCAGTCTCAGGCCTTACTCAGGTCACACATGTGTAGCAGCAAACCCAGCTCAGCCCCCCATCTTCTGTGTCCTCTTCCCCTCTCCCCAGCAGGACATGGACTCCTAATCCAGCCTTCCCTTATCATCAGTGGATCTGATCACCATGATCTTATTTGTTAATTTGCAGTGCTAGGGATCAAAACTAGGGCTTTTGTGCAAGCTAAGCACGTGTTGGACTACTGAGTCACATCCCCAGCCCTTCAGTTCCACTGGTCTTCAGCTCACTACCTTCTTCACACTGGCCTCGAGTTCAAGATTCTTATGTCTAAGCCTCTGAGAGCTGGGACTACAAGTGTGAGCCACCATGCCTAGACATGAGGGTGTTCTTGTTTTTGTACGCTGGCTTTCTTGCTCCGTCTTGTAACTCTATGGATAGATGGACAGACTTAAGAATGTCTATGTGCTTGTAGAAAGCTTAGTAGATGCTTTTTTATTTTATTTTATTTGGGTGGAAAGAAATAAGATAGGGAAAGAAAGAACAGATACAGTGAGAGGCAAGAGATTTGGTTTATTGGGGGTACTGTGGCCTTTGCACAGTGCCTCCCCCCCCACACACACAGCTTGTGCAGCTGAAGCCTGGGGCAAGGCTGCTAATTCGGGAAATGGGATCAGCTGTATTGTCAAGACCCTAGGGATTCAGGCGTGGTTATTTGAAGGGTGATGCTGTGGTCAAGGGTGACCCAGAGTTCACTGTCTAGGGGTGACCTCCTGCCAGCCCACCCTGGAGGGTGTGATGGGTGTGGTCAGTGTCATAGATCTGAGGTAGGTCAGCCCAGCTCTCTCCCCCACCTCTCATGCTGTTCCTCACATCCTTAGAGGACGTTGATGGCTAGGGGATGCAGGAAGTCCAGCTGCTCAAGCCAATCAGAGCAGCCCGAAGCCAGGCCTCTGTCCAGCAGCAGCCCAGCTCAGGCTCCATCGCTGGTGGTCTGCAGAGGGGGCCTTGCAGACTGGAAGACTGGTCAGTAATCCTAGCTACTCAGGAAGCTGAGATCTGACCCACACAGTTCAAAGCTAGCTGGGGCAGGAATGAGACTCTTAACTCCCATTAACCACCAAAAAGCACAAAAAAGCCAGAAGTGGAACTGTGGCTCAAGTGGTAGAATACTAGTCCTTTGGTGGACTCCTCCCCTCCAGAGGGCCTTGGGCTGCCTCTCCCATGATCCCCTGGGATTGAAGGGGGATCCTAGCTATCCAGTCTTGTGTGTGTGTGTGTGTGTGTGTGTGTGTGTGTGTGTGTGTGTGTGTGTGTGTGTGCATGCGCACACCAATACTGGGGCTTGAACTCAGGGGCTAGACGCTGTCCCTTGGCTTTTTCAGGCTGCAGAACAGCTTAGGAGCTGGCCTGGGCCTAGGCCTGGTCTCAGACAGGCTGAGAGAGCAGCCTTGTCAGGGGCCAGATGCCCCTCAGAGTATGGGACTCTCCTGGTCATGAGACCCTTGGGTAGCCCAGCATAACCTCCCCGTGACTCAGTTTCCTTCCTAGACTGCAGTGCAGATCAGCAGTGGTGATGGAGGAATGGGCTCCAAGCCCTGCCAGATGTGATCTGTTCTGAGGTGTGTTTGGGTAGGAGAACTTGAAAGGGCTGAAGAAGACAGCATGGTGCTGAGGATTCTCAGAGCACAATGACCAGGAGGGAGGCCCTGGGAAGGAGGCTCCAGGCGGGATTAAGCAGAGCAGAGGCCTTTCTCCACGAACCCTGAAGGAGGAGTGGGCGGCACGGACCGGCTTTCCACTTCTCTTCCCCCTCTCCCCCACACCTCCTCATGGGCTCACCGGCCTCCCCCAGAAACCAGCCCCCTCTCTCGGCTTGTTTGTCTACGTGTAATGAGGCTGTGACAATTTCTCTAAGTGCTGCTTAGAAATGTGTCACTGCCCATTTCCCTTTGTGGTATTGCAGGAGGCCGCACAAGCTGCATCTGAGTTGGGGTGGCTCTGAGCAGCTGGAACACAGTTTATGAAATTACAGGGAATTCAAAGCAGCCGGCGACGCCCGCTGTCTGGCTTCATTACTGGGGCTGGCCTCCGAGGGAGGTTTATTCCAATAATTTAGAGGATTAGGATCTGACACCCTTCATTAGCAACTTGACATAAACAGAAAAGACAGATCTTGCTGAATGAGCCGCACGACAGGAAGGGGCTGGCTCAGAGGGGAAGCAGCCAGCACCCACCCAGCTAGGAAGATCCTGGGGCCTTTTACAGTCCAATGAGATGGGGCACTGGGCCTCAGCCTCAGTGGGCTCCTGTGGGATTTCTGGATCTCTGGTCCCTTACCTGCAGCTCAGCCTGCTCCCCACATCCTGTGTGACTGGTCCTTGCACGGACTCCCCTTCTCTCTTGTGGGGCTCTAACCCCTGCCCTCCCCTCCCCCACCCAAAAACTCCAGCCTCAAGGGACCAGTACACACATGTCCAGCTTGCTGATTATTCTGCGGCATTTTAGATATAGGTCATTTCCTGTCAAATGGGGGAGAAATTACCCTTGGTCCCTGGGAGTTTCTGCCTCTTCTCTTCCCAGGTCCTCCACAAATACAACCCTGCCTTTCAAAACTGTCTTGTCTGTTTGGTAGAAACCAGACTTGAGGCTATGCCTTGACAATATTTCTGGTTTTGTTTTTGTTTGTATGCTGGTCCTGAGGCTTGAACTCGACCTGGTTGCTGCCCCTTTTGTGCTCAAGGCTCTACTGTTTGACTCCACTTCTGACTTTTCTTGGTGGTGGTTCATTGGAGATAGAGTCTCAAGGACTTTCCTGCCTAGGCTGGCAGATCTCAATCTTCTGAGTAGCTAGGATTGCAGGGGTGAGTCACTGGTGCCTGGCCTGCGACAGCATTTCTTCTAGATGGATGGAGGAGCAATGGTTTCCAAAGGCTGATATCCACACTCACCCTCTTAGAAAGAGCTGTGTGACCAGGGCAAGCTACGTACCCTCTCTGTGCACCCTTCCCATAAATCTAAAATATGCTGTAAGGATTACGTGAGAGCCTGGCCACTGAGATTGTTAATTCTGTGTACTGTAACCCTATCAGTGGCTTGTGTTCACCCACCAGAACATTCTATGGTGTGTGTGGGGGGTGGGGGGAGACACACAAGATACTGCACCCATCCAGTGCTTGGTCCCCAGAAAGGGCTCACAGAGCAAGCCCACGGTGGCTGTGGGTGAAGGCAGCTTGGCTGTGTGGCACAGTCCAGGGACACAGCTGCCGAGTAGGTGTTCTTGGAGCCAACAAGTGTGTTTGGGGTGGGGGGGGACAAGGAATGTGACAGGTCCCACAGGCAGGGAGCCGGAGCCGAGCCGATCTGGTATGTGTGTGGAATGATTGGGGGGTAGGGGAGAAATCAAGACATAAATGGCCTGGGTCACAGATCTGGAGAAGCTGTCCGTGCGTCCACCCCCTCCCTACAGGAGGGGACCCGGGCTGGGGTGGGAGTCGGCTTACACAGCGCCAGCCACGCGCTGCCGGCCCGCCCTGGAATGGCCGTGAACTTGTTGTTTTTCCACGTCATTTGCTCTCCAATGTACTATGGAGCTGGGCGACGCTAGCCGGGAGGCTCAGGTCCCTCCCTGTAACAAGCGATTGTGTGTTCTTTAGAGGTGGCTGAAGGGGAGGACGGGGGCCCAGCCCCGGGAGGAGGGGGAAAAGGAAACAAACCCTGCTTTGCAGTTGAAGTGAGCGTGCGTGTCTTGAAGCCAGCTCTCCTCCAAAGTCCGGGCCATTTCTGGCCCTCGAAGGGGTTAAAGGCCTCCTGGAGTCAAAAACAAGCAGGTGTCCCACGGTGCCAGATACGCTGCCTAAACTACTTCCAGCTTTTTTTTTCCCCTCCCCTCTCCCCCCCCCCACTTCTGCAATAAGTCTGTGATCAGCCACGGGACAGAGGCGCCAGCAGCCCGCCTGTCACAGGCGGCAGGTTAGCTCTCTCCCACTCGGGTGGGGTGCCCAGGATCTAAATCCAGGCTTGGGGTGGGGGGCCCTGCTGCGGCTCCTTCTCCCTGCACACCCAGGAGCTGAGTTGCCTTCCAAAGACCTTTCTTTTATCTGGAGCGGCGGCGCAGCCCAGCAGGCTGGTGGAGGCAGAGACAGTTGCTGCTGCTGCTGCTGCCTGAGCAAGGAAACCTGCTGAGGTGGAGAAGGCAGGGATCTCCAGCCCCGGAGAAGAAGGCCCTGGCAGGCCCCAGCCCCTGGTGTCATCCAAGGGGAGATTTCTGGCCTTTGTAGACCACACGATGTGGGCCTTGGGGTGTCGCTGGTTCTGGTCCCACTGGGGGCTGCTGCTGCTGCTGCCATTGCTTGAGGGATCCCCACGAGGCCTGGCACTGCCGCCCATCCGCTATTCCCACGCAGGCATCTGCCCCAACGACATGAACCCTAACCTCTGGGTGGATGCTCAGAGCACCTGCAAGCGGGAGTGTGAGGCGGACCAGGTAAGTAGGAAGCTGGGAGTCCAAGATGGGCCACGTGAGTGTGTGATGAAGTGGAAGGCAGCGGGGAGGGGCGGGAGGACTGGAGATGATATCCAGGAACTCCTCGGAAAGCTCCTGGGCCCCTGTCTGCCGGGAGGTAACCATTCTGAAGCCTGTTCCTGCCTGCAGAGGCCTGCATGACGAGGCTGTGACATCCAGGTCCATCAGGGACCGGGACTCACTCCATCCTTAGGCTCCTCTGTGCTACTTGCTGAGGGCTGCTATGCTAGACCAATGGAGCAAATTGGTCTGACGTGCCAACACAGCATCTACCACCTGCTCAGAGGGGATACCCAGAGCTCTACTGTGGCCAGTGAGGGAACTCATATCTGGATGGCATCATCCAGCCTCCAGCCACCTCCCCAAGGTTTCGACCTTGACCCAGAGAGCAACCAGACTGACAGGTAGGCTCAGAAGGAAGAATCATGGGACAGGTAGGCTGGGTAGGTGGGACCCTGCCCTGGAGACTGAGATGCTCCTTTCTCCCGATGGATTCTGGGAGAGGATAGGGCTACTTCTAGGACTGTTGTCTAGCTGCTGAGGGAGGCATTGAGAACCATCTCTGCACACTCCTGCTGGGCAAAGGACAAGTACTTCCACCTGCTCTGGCCACAGTCGTTTTCTGCTTAAGCTGGCCTGCCAGGGCTCTTAATCAGAAAAAGGCCTCACCAGGAACCCCTGGTGCCTCCCCAGAAGAGCACAGGAATTCCATGGAGAGAGAGCCTGTGTCCTAGTGCTGGGGACAGTTCTCTGGCCACTCAGGACACATCAGGCAGTGCTGTGGACAAGAGGATAAGGAGAGGGAGCGCTCCCTATTGGCTGAACTCATGTCACTAGTTGGCGTTCAGTGCAGGAAAGTCTTTCATCACTAGCTCAGGCTGGCTTGAGAAGTCAGGCAGGACTTGGGGACAATGGTACCTGTCGATGACTTGTTTTGGGGGAGAGCTGAGGATTCAGGTAGCCTGCAAAACAAAGTGGTAGTTCTGAGCTGAAGGGGATGTGGGGGGTGAGAACAGTAAACAAGTGTGGGGGAGACCAAGGTCCACACAGCCCAGTGGGGCTATTTCCCGCTCTGAGCCTGTATGGAATGCCAGAGAGACCAAAATGAAAGGCGGAAGAACAAGAGGCTGGTCCTGGCGGGGAGTAATTCATGGAGTTATTACCTGCTCCAGGATTAGGAGCAGCGCTGCCCAGCTGCCCGGTGGGTAAGACGTATAAGTATGGAAAACACCACGTGAAGCCGTGCGCATGCCAGCTCCCAGCTCGCGTTGCTCTTTTAGAGGAATTAAACATGCCTTATGTGGCTCCATAGAAAACCAACAGGGGTTACAGACTGGAAAAGCCTCAATGACTGTTGACTTCTGCCACACAAGGGGACTTTTGTCTTGTTCCTTTCTATGTCAAATGTCCCTCGTGGAGCTGGTCTGGTAGAGGCCACAAGACTTGGTTTTCTTGGATATAAGATATCCTGCTTTCCTTCAGAGGAGTGGTATGGAGAGACTTGAACTTGAACATCTGTCCCAGAAGCAACACCCCTTCAAGTTGGCCTGATAACTAACCCTCACCCCAGTGTGAGGCAAGTGGTGGGAGTGGCAGCTTAACTTTGCAAGCCTCGGCTTCATGTAGGTAACCTGAGGATGCATGATGCTAGAATCTACCCCATATACACACAGAGAAAAGTGAACCTCTTTACTATCACCTCTGTTCCTTGCAACTTGGATGTCACTTCTCTGTATCTCTGTAAAGTGGTAGTAAGAAAACATCCTCTCTGGGGCAGGGAGTGTAGCCTAGTGGTAAAGTGCTTGCCTAACATGCACGAAGCCCTAAGTTTGATTTTTCGGTGCTACAAACACAGAAAAAGCTAGAAATGGTGCTGTGGCTCAAGTGGTAGAGCACTAGCTTTGAGAAAACCCAAGGACAGTGCTCAGGCCCTGAGTTCAAGCCCCAGGACTGACAGAGGAAGAAGAAGAGGAAGAGGAGAAGGAGGAGGCAGAGGAAGAAGAGAAAGATGATGATGATGAAGACATGGCTGGTAGTGCATGCCTGTAATCCCAACTACACAGGAGGTAGGAGTAGGAAGATCAAGATCAGAGAGAAGCCTAGGCAAAAGCATGAACCCTTATTGGAAACATAAGCTAAAAAAAAAAGAGGTGTGGAGGAGTGGTTCAAATGGCACAGTGCTTATCTAGCAAATGCAGGGCCCTGAATTCAAACCCCAGGACCGCCAAGAAGGAAGAGGAGGAGGAGGAGGAGGAGGAGGAGGAGGAGGAGGTCCCACCGTACATATGCCTGTGACGTCAGGCATATGTTTTACGTCTCTCTACCTCTCCTTACCTGTAAGAGAAGGAGTGGAGCTAGGAGTCGATCCTTTCTTCCTTGCCCTGCCTCTGTTGAGCGCTTTCTTGGTGTTCTTTCAGGAGTGTGAGACCTATGAGAAGTGTTGCCCCAATGTGTGTGGGACCACGAGCTGTGTGGCAGCCCGTTACATGGACGTGAAAGGGAAAAAAGGCCCAGTGGGCATGCCCAAGGAAGCCACGTGCGACCACTTCATGTGTGTGCAGCAGGGCTCCGAGTGTGACATCTGGGATGGCCAGCCCGTGTGCAAGTGCAAAGATCGCTGTGAGAAGGAACCCAGTTTCACCTGTGCCTCGGATGGCCTCACCTACTACAACCGCTGCTACATGGACGCCGAGGCCTGTTCCAAAGGCATCACGCTGGCCGTCGTCACCTGCCGCTACCATTTTACCTGGCCCAACACCAGCCCTCCACCCCCCGAGACCACTGTGCACCCCACCACGGCCTCCCCAGAGACCCCAGGGCTGGACATGGCAGCCCCGGCCCTGCTGAACCACCCCGTGCCCCAGTCTGTCCCCGTGGGAGAGACCGTGAGCTTCCTCTGTGACGTGGTGGGCCGGCCCCGGCCTGAACTCACTTGGGAAAAGCAGCTGGAGGATCGGGAGAACGTGGTCATGAGGCCCAACCACGTACGTGGCAATGTGGTCGTCACCAATATCGCCCAGCTGGTCATCTACAATGCCCAGCTCCAGGACGCTGGCATCTACACCTGCACAGCTCGGAACCCTGCGGGGGTCCTGAGGGCTGACTTCCCGCTGTCAGTGGTCAGGAGTGCCCAGGCCTCGGCCACCTCAGAGAGCAGCCTCAATGGCACGGCCTTCCCCACGGCTGAGTGCCTCAAGCCCCCTGACAGCGAGGACTGTGGCGAGGAGCAGACCCGCTGGCACTTTGATGCCCAGGCCAACAACTGCCTGACCTTTACCTTCGGCCACTGCCACCGCAACCTCAACCACTTTGAGACCTACGAAGCCTGCATGCTGGCCTGCATGAGGGGACCGCTGGCAGTGTGCAGCCTGCCTGCCCTGCAAGGGCCGTGCAAGGCCTACGCGCCACGCTGGGCCTACAACAGCCAGATGGCCCAGTGCCAGTCTTTTGTCTATGGTGGCTGTGAGGGCAATGGCAACAACTTTGAGAGCCGTGAGGCCTGCGAGGAGTCCTGTCCCTTCCCGCGGGGCAATCAGCGCTGTCGGGCCTGTAAGCCACGGCAGAAGCTGGTCACCAGCTTTTGTCGCAGTGACTTTGTCATCCTAGGCCGGGTCTCTGAGCTGGCGGAGGAGGCCGACTCCGGCCGTGCCCTGGTGACTGTGGATGAGGTCCTAAAGGATGAGAAGATGGGCCTCAAGTTCTTGGGCCGGGAGCCCTTGGAGGTCACTCTGCTCCACGTGGACTGGGCCTGCCCCTGCCCCAACGTGACGGTGGGCGAGACGCCGCTCATCATCATGGGAGAGGTGGATGGCGGGATGGCCATCTTAAGACCTGACAGCTTTGTGGGCGCCTCCAGCAGCCGGAGGGTCAGGAAGCTCCGTGAGGTCATGTACAAGAACACTTGCGATGTCCTCAAGGACTTCCCCGGCTTGCACTAGCCAGCCTGCCCTCCCTGGCCCTCTCCCACCTACCTGAGCCCCAGGACCCCTGTTCACACCCCATGCAAGATCAGCTTAGATAGTCTTGGGCCAGTGGGGAAGCACCAGGCTATGAGTTGGAAGAAAGCTACCAGGGGGTCTTAGAGTAACTTCTAGTCTTTGGGTTTAATAAGGGGGTCCATCTCTTTTTGGTTTTAGCTGAGGGTGCCAAAAGGAGACATCAATAGACACATGTGAGTTGTTCCCCAGGCCTTCTCCTCTTTTGCCACCCCTCCCTCCATCTCTCAGCTAAGGCTCCCCAGTCAGGGCTCAGCAGATGGCCAGGAGATAGACAGTTGGGTGAGTTGACTTGCAAAGCAGGTATGTGTGGAGAGACCAAAGGCCCAGAGACTCATCAGGACAACTTCCCTACAGACTTCTAGATTGTTGTGAGCAGCGGCTGCTTCCTGAGAAGGATTGTGAGCAGCAGAAAGCCCGGAGGCATAGTCCAGTCCAGCGTACAGCATGTCTTGAGTGGAGGCTGCAATGGAAAGGCGCCCTCAGCTAGGTCAGCCTGTGTCTCCGAGGCCACCATGGCATAGTAGAACCCATGTTTCTTCTCAGTTGCATTGGCTTGTGAGCTCGGCTTTGTTGGACTCAATTTAGTGGATTCTTTCAAAATACTTTCGTGTGTTACATGTTGGGACCTGGTTCAAAGAGCCCAAACAGAGCCCGGATCCCAGAAATCCCCCTAAAGCAGAGTCATGGCTGGTTATCCAGCTGTCAGTTTCCATCTGATGGCTGATAGAACATTCAGTGACGGCTTTGGATAGAAAACAAATCCATCTCCCAATGTGTGTTGATAGTAAGAGAAATAAAGAGAAGAGGCAGGATGGGAAGGGGTAAGTGGAGGACTGCTCGATGCTGCCATCTGGTGGTGGTCTCCAGAACCCACAGTGACCTGGAGGGATATCGTAGGTGGGGCCAGGGAGGAAAGGTTGGGTGTATTGCAGCTGGATGATTTTTGTTTCTAGACTCTTGTGTGGGCCCAGGCACCCCACTACTAGGCAGAGGCTTTGGGAGCGCCACTGTCAACTTTGCATCTTGTCCCCATTCTCTCCTCAGCCCTCTATTCTGACCTTGTCCCTCTAAAGCCGTGTGGGGGGAGGGGTGTCATTTCTTCCTCAAATATAGAGAGGAAAATACTAATTAAAAGCTCATATATCAATGGCTCTTGTGTGATTCTCTTAGGCTACTGCGGGGAGGTAAGGGAGGAGCAGTGGTTGTGACACTTGCTCTTGTGACCTTTTGGCCAGGGGGACCACGTTTGGATGGTGGAGGGACACTGCGAGTTGTGAGGGCGTCCAGCACAGCTCTGAGTAAATCTGGAGAAAAGCAGAACCAGCCAGGCAAGGTGAATGGGAGGAGGGGTGGAACTTTGGCCGAGATTTGTAGAACAATGAGGACTGGTGGTGGTGTCAGGTACAGAATCCAGATCCCATCACCAGTGCCTCAAGAGTGAGAATTTGAAAGAGACAAGACTTGGGGGGCGGGATCCTCCCTGGCTATGACTCCCTAGAGTCAAGGTGAGGCCTGGTCCCTGGCATGGTGAGGCTTGGTCCCTGGCATGCTCAGGGCCCGGAACTGGCTTCCAGCAGAGAGCTTTAGACCTTAGGGAAGGTTACGACAGCTCCACACCCCTGGACAAGAATCCAGGACGTGGAAAGCCCTGGTCCTACCCCCAACTTGTCTATTCCCAGGGGATACCACTCCCAAAGGAGGAATTCAGGCTGGTCACACGCACTCACAAGAAGGGAACAAAAGGTAGGGAACGGGGGCACAAGGACAAGCTGTTCCCCAAGAGAGAAGCAGGGCTGAGGGAGTGGAAGCTGCATTACAGGAAGACACACAGCACCAAACAGAGCCACCAAAATGGCTCTTGGAGCCTTCCCCTCCTGAGTCAGATGGCCTGGTGACCTGGAAGGTTGAGGACTGTCATCTTCACCTGTCTGGGGGCCTGAGGACTTCAGTCAAACCTGCTTTGAGAGCCCGAGGTGCTCCCCACAAGTAGTGATAGAGCCTGAGGGGCCAGTGTCCACTGCCTGTACCTGCCACCTTCCCCACCTCATTGGCACACTTATGGGGCCAGAATAACAGCAGGACTGACACAGCAGGGCCCCACCTTCCTATTCTGTTTCTCTGGTGAGGGGGAAGGTTCAGCGAGCCACCTCCACAACACCAGGCTGGTGGAGGAACCAGAAACCACCCAGCCCACAGACTGAAGACTGGCTCTGCCACTTACCTGTTCCCCAAGCCTCACCTGCAACACAGGCAGCAGCAAGGGCAATTTATGGAAGCCTGAGGTTCCCATCAGTGCTCAGGTAAAACTGGAAGGCCTAAACGAATTGTCATCTTGCCCAGAGAGAGTGGTTTTCCTGGGGCCTTTCTCAGCAAGCCCCAGGGCCTCTCTCTTCATCATTTTGGGCCTTGTCCTTCACAAGTTCTGACCATAGCTTCCAAAGCACTGTTTTGTGGCTCCCAGAGATCTGAACTAAGTGCAACTCCCGGCCTGATTCTGAGCTCAGAAAACTTGGATGTTGAAGGAACGAATGGCTGAGAGTCTATTGCAATTTCTGACCATTACGTGACATCAAGTGTGTATGTGTATGAGTATGTGTGTGTGTGTGTGTGTGTGTGTGTGTGTGTGTGTGTGAGAGAGAGAGAGAGAGAGAGAGAGAGAGAGAGAGAGAGAGAGAGAGAGAGAGAGAGAGAGGTGTTAGGGCTTGAATTCAGGGCCTGGGCCTTAGATTTTTCACTAAAGGCTGGCACTCTACCACTTGAACCACAACTCTCCTCCCTGCTTTTTCTTACTAGTCCTGGGGCTTGAACTCAGGGCCTGTGTCCTGTCCTTGGGCTTTCTCAAGGCTAGAGCCCTACCACTTGAGCCAAAGCACCACCTCTGGCCTTTTCTATGTATGTGGCGTAAAGGAGTCCAACCCAGACCTTCGTGCATGCTAGGCAAGCACTCTTACCACTAGGCCAAACTCCTGGCTGCTATACTCTGATTTTTTTTTTTTTTGTCAGTCCTGGGCTTGAGCTCAGGGCCTGAGCACTGTCCTTGGACTTTCTCAAGGCTAGAGCTCTACCACTTGAGCCTCAGCATCACTTCCAGCTTTTTTCTATGTATGTGGTACCAAAGAATTGAACCCAGGTCTTCGTGCATGCTAGGCAAACACTCTACCACTAGGCCAAACTCCCGGCCCTATACCCTGACTTTTAAAAGAAAAAAAAAATGTGGTTAATTTATGATAAGAGTTTCCGAAGGCTGGGCACAGTGGCTCATGCCTGTAATCCTAGCTACTCAGGGGACTGAGATCTGAAAATCATGGTTCAAAGCCAGCAAGGGCACTAAAGTCCATGAAACTCTTACCTCCAATTAACCACTAGAAAACTGGAAGTGGTGCTCTGACTCAAGGAGTAGGAGGGCGGTAGCCTTGAGCTAAAGAGCTCAGGGACAACGCCTAGGCCCAAAGTTCAAGCCCCATGACCGACAAAAAAGAGTCTTCTCAGTCTTTCCTGCTTGGGTTGGCTTCTAACCACAATCCTCAGATCTCAGCTTCCTGGGTGGCTAGGATTACCAGTGTGAGCCACGAGTGTCTGGCAACATCAACTTTTCTATCCTCAAAACCACACATCATGTTGGGCACTAGTGGCTCACACCTATAATTCTAGCTACTCAAGAGGCTGAGATCTGAGGATCGCATTTTGAAGCCTGCCTGGGCAGGAAACTCCATGAGACTCTTCTCTCCAATAAACTACTCAAAAAAGCCAGATGTCTCAAGGTGTGACCATTCACCTTGAGCAAAAGAAGTTCAGGAACAGCACAGGGGCCCAGAGTTCAATCCCCAGGACTGGCAGACAACAATAACAACAAATAAACAAACAAATCTTTCATCTCTGTTTCCTTAGGACTGGGACAATGTCTGGCATCTAGCAGGTATTACCAGGGCTGAGCTGAGGCCCCAAGTGTGGGTGTCCTGGCGGCCTTTAGAAGTGACCTACCTCTGTCTGGGAGCTTTGGCCCCAGCCAGGTCTCAGGACATGGAGCCAAGGCCACCCACCTCCCTGTCCATCCCAGATGCTCACTCCTTGCCTTTCTCAGGTCCATTTGGCTCTGCTTCTCCCTCCACCTCTGTTTCTACTCCCTCTCTTTCTCTTTTACCCATTCCCCATCTTGCCTGTCTCGGGACCAGCCTGAGGTCCTCGGCAGAGCAGCTTGCCTTCCTCCCTCCCTGCCCTCCCTCCCCCGCCCTGGCCTCCTACGACACTGCTCCATTGTCTGGCCAGCTGCTTTCTAGTCTGATGTCACCCCTTGGACACAGGGCTGAAGAACAAGTGATCAGGATGGAACCTGACTAGGAAAGAGGGAGGGCAGTAAAACACAGCCTCGTGGTGGTGTGTTTCCTTGGTCTGGAAACTCTGTCCTCTGTTCTGTTGTAATAAAATCTGCCTGAGCAAGGGCTTAAGGCGTGCCGGGCATCAGGCACCATCTTTTGTCTGGGAGACCCAGCTGTGACTGCGTGAGGCTGAATGCAGTTTTGTAGGTGAAAACATAAAAGCTGGAAGGGATAAGAAATGTGCCCAGGATCTCAGGCTGCCAAGTGACAGAGCCGAGGTCTGTGTCCTGCGTCTGATGTCAGAGCCCTTAATGCTTGTGCTATTCTCCTCCTGTGTGAAACACACACACACACACACACACACACACACACACACACACACACACACACGCACACACACCCCTGCTGTCCATTGGGCAGTGTGGACTCACATCAGGAACCCACATACCTCAGAAGGACTTGTCTAGTCAGCCAGCTGCATGCGCGCCACCCAGGGCTGTTTACACACACCACGTGACTATCACATGCACATGCAATCTCGGCCTAGATTCCTGAGCGAGCCCTCAGCCTTGTGCCTACTCATCCTTCAAGACTCAGCTCCTCAGGGGAGCCTCCTCTGTCCCCAGGCTGCCTCAGCCTCTTCTCCAGGTCTCCATCCACAGCAGAATAGCAGCCAGCCCACGGATGCCATGGGCCAGGCCCACCGAGGTCATGGAGACTTTGCTAGGTGGATAAAGGAATCCTGAGACCAACTGCCATGCCACGAGGCATTGCTGTGTGAGAGGATCCATGAGAAGGGCTTCTCCCAGGGTTTTCCTGGGAAGAGTTGCAGCTCCACCTGCAACCCTTCTCTCCTCTTCTTCCACCCCCCTCAAACAGAGTCTCCCTCCTCCTCTAGGGAATCTGTGATGAATGCAGGCAGGAGAGGTGGCAGGGTTCCTGGGTCCTATTCTTGGCTGTGCCCTCATTCTGGAATGTGCCCTGAGGTCAAGTGACACTGCTCTCTCAGGCTGTGTCGGGAGGAAGAAGGAAACAAGCCTCCAGCTGGCATCTCTTGCAGGAGGGTGGGCAGATAAGTGAGCAACCTTACCCTTCTTCCCCAGAAGGCCCCAGATGGGGGTCCCCGCCCCACCCCCAGCACTACTACTTCAAAGTCATGTTGTTGGCCCTGTGTTCAGGTTCCAGTTAACCTTGAACATGACACGACATCCCTGTCTGCGGCAGCTCCTGCATCCCACTCAGATGAAGCAAAATTCCAGCACTCCCCCAAGCCAGGCCTCCTCCAAGGTGGAGTGGCCTTCTGGGTGTTGAGAATACTTCTAGAACCCTAACCGAAGGCGGAGGTCTTCTGATTTAGGGATGTGCCTGATTCTGCTTGTAATCCAGGAGATGGCAGTGGCTGGTGACTTAGCTCCTTCCTGTGTGTACCCAGGAAGCAGAGGGGGCTGAGGCACTGTGGAGCCCCTGGGCCACAAGGAGACAAGTGACAGGTGGAAGTTGTACATATTTGAGTTCTAGCAACTCTACCTCAACCTCTTTACCTATGTTGTCCAATTTAACCCTCCCCACGCTCTTTAAGCAAGATTATTTTTACTCTTTTTCCATGTGACAGAAGTACCTAAGATTACAATTGTCTAAAGAGCAAAAACAAAGGGTTCTCATCCAGTGTATTTACCTCCAGCAAAACCTGGCTGTGTGAAGTGCTTGGCATCTACTAGTGGCATGGATGGCAGAGCCTTGCACCCCTTGTGGAGGAAGAGAAGCCCACACAGGTATCATTTCTCTTGTTTTACAGCTGCGCAATCACAGGCGCTAACACATTTGATGGGAGCTACCCTGAGGTCTCAGGGCCAATAAATGGAAGTGCCAAGACTCAAACCTAGGGGTCTGACTTTAGAGTCTCATCTTTTCCATATACACATATATACATATACATATATATATATACACACACTTATATGTATACATATATTTTAATCATCTCAGCTATAGGCTGAGGCCTCAAATGGCAGCTTCCTCACTGTCCCTAGTTACCGTGCGTGCGTGCGTGCGTGCGTGCGTGCGTGCGTGTGTGTGTGTGTGTGTGCGTGCGTGCGTGTGTGTGTGTGTTCAGTGGAGTTAAGAGTCTTGGATTTGTCTGTCTGTCCTGGCTGGCTTTGAAACATGATGCTCAGTTCCCAGCCTCCTAGCAGCTCAGATTATAGGTGTGAGCCACCTGCTCTATCATCACTTCTAACTGGTCCCTAGCCTTTGGGAGAAGGAAGGCCTTACAGAATGAGTATAAAGCCACTCTCTCTAAGGCAGACAGTATTGAGTACATGCAAATGAATTACATTTAAATAAAGTTGAAATTCAGTTCCTCATCTGTACAAGCCACGTTTCACATGCTTGGTAGTTGTGACATTAGACAACACAGATACAGAATTTTTCATCAGCACAGACAAGTCTGTTGTTACAGAGGAATCACCCAGAGTTCTTACTCATTTTTGTCAGAAGGTTGTGTAGGGATGAAGGCATCTTTAATGGTCTTTAAGCTCTTACTTGGCTTAAGACTCCTGAAATGTCATAGTTAGCCACTCCTGGCCTGGAGGTTTCACTGTCCTATTGCCCAGAGTCCTTAAGAGGGTAAGAACAGGGGCTGAGAGTTTGGCCTAGTGGTAGCCTAGCATGCCTAGCATGCATGAGGATCCGGGTTCGATTCTTTGGTACCACATACATAGAAAAGGCTGGAATTATAGAGCTCTATCCTTGAGAAAGCCTAAGGACAGTGCTCAGTCCCTGAATTCAAGCCCCAGACTGGGGTAAGAGCATTAGCCGGGCACAGTGGCTCACACTTGTAATCCTAGCTACTCAGGAGGCTGAGATCTGAGGATCATGGTTCAAAGCCAGCCCGGGCACTGAAGTCCATGAGACTCTTTATCTCCAATTAAGCACCAGAAAACTGAAAGTGGTGCTGTAGCTCAAGGGGTAGGGCAGTAGCTTTGAGCTGAAGAGCTCAGGGACAACACCCAGGTCCAGAGTTCAAGTCCCAGGATCACCACCACCACCAACAAAAAAAGGTAAGAAAATTAACACAAAGGTGAAGATGAGATTACCAAATCTTTGGCAGAATATGGCCCAGCCAGGTTGCTGGGAGGAACCTGGCAGGAAGGAAGGAAGGAAGAAGGAACTAGAGGCTGGGCCTTCTTCAGCACAGATAACAGCCACTGCCTCCAGAAATTGGGCTGGCCTGACCAAGGGCCCTTTAGCCACAGCTGTACACAAATCTCTGCTGAAGTGTAATCTCGTATTTTGCTCGCTTGTGCCGACCAAAGGCCTAAGAAATGCTTTGCTGCTGGCCATTCCTGTTGTTATCTTATTGCCTGAGGGTTGCTTGGTGGTAGGGCTTGAACTCAGAGCCTGGGCACTGTCCTTGAGCTCTTTTGCTCAAGGCTGGTGCTATACCACATTGAGCCACAGATCCATTTCCTGTTTTCTGGGGTTCCATTGGAGATAAGAGCCTCACAGACTTTCCTGCCCCAGTTGGCTTTGAACCTCACTCCTCAGATCTCAGCCTCTTGAGTAGCTAAGATTACAGGCATAAGCCACCAGTGCCCAGTGACAAAGGCTTTTATTTATTTTATTTTATTTTATTTTTTGCCAGTCCTGGGCTTGAGCTCAGGGCCTGAGCACTGTCCTTGGACTTTCTCAAGGCTAGAGCTCTACCACTTGAGCCTCAGCACCATTTCCGGCTTTTTTTTTTCTATGTATGTGGTACCGAGGAATCGAACCCGGGTATTCATGCATGCTAGGCAAGCACTTTAACCACTAGGCCAAACTCCCAGCCCCTGACGAAGGCTTTTAAAAGAGGGACTGGCCAGACACTGGTAGCTCATAACTATTATTCTAGTGGCTCAGGAGGCTGAGCTGTGAGGATCTTAGTGTGAAGCTAGGAGGAACAGGAAGTACATGAGAATCTTTTCTCCGATTAACTACAAAAGTCAGAAATGGAGCTGAGGTTAAGTGCTAGAATTGCAGCCTTAAGAGAAAAGCTAAGGGACAGCACCTAGGCCCTGAGTTCAAGCCCTAGTTCTGGCACAAGAGAAAAAAAGACAAGACCAGATATTGTAGCCTTTTGGTTCCCCAGATCTGGGGGGAAAAAAAAAAAAGGCAAAGCCATGGAAGAGCATGAGCTCCTGAGACAGATGGCTTGGGCTCAGAACTGGTCATGTGACAGGCACAAGTGGCCTTCTGTGCCTCGGGGTCTTCCTCTGCAAGATGGATAATAATGGCACCCACAGTACCCTCCGGAAGGAGACAGCCTGTTGCTCCAGTTGCTTGGGATAATTGCTGTTGCTGGCTCCTGTCTATGGCTGAAATAGGAGCCAGGCAATAAGAGTGGGTCCTTCTACTCACTGCTGGCTTTGGAGAGCAGATTCCCTTGCAGGCAGACAAGAGTCCAGGAGGAGGTTGGTGGTGAAGAGAAGGGAGATGCAGGGATGCTCGCTGGGCCATAGGCAGCTCTAAGATCATTTCTCCACCCTTCATTCCCAGCTCCAGTGGCCCAACTAAGGAGCACACAATGGGAGGGGGAGCCCCAGGGCTCTGGTGGAGTCAATAGAAGATGTCATCTCTCCAGTCATCACAACTAATAAGAGAGGAGAAGCTTGTGTGAACAGGTGAGCAGAATCCAGATCCTGTGATGTCACATATAGATGGTGACTCATCTCTGCCCCCAGCCTCCCAAAAGGTGTCTTGCCAGGTGCTGGTGGTTAAGGCCTGTAATCCGAGCTTCTCAGGAGGCTGAGATCTGAGAACTGCTGTCCAAGCCAGCCTGGGCAGAAAAGTCCCCATGAAACTGACATGTCCAACTAACCACCAGAAAACCAGAAGTAGAGCTGTGGCTCAACGTGCTAGAGTGCTAGCCCTGAGCAAAAGAGTTCAAGGCCCATGCCCAGGCCCTGAGTTCAAGTCCACAACCACACACAAGATGGATCCCCTCTCCCCATGGATACCATAATGGCAGGATTGATCATCTCCATTTTAGGAGCTAACAGCCCTTAATGTGTGTCCATGTGCATTATCCTATAAAATACTCACAGGCTTAGGAGGTGAGGGTTATTCACCTCCGTGTGAGAGTCTCCTCATTTCAGAATCGTGAAACAGACTCAGGGAGGTGGAAGAATTTGCCAAGGTCCTTCACCCAGCAGGGAGCCAAACCCAGCGGGTTCCCTGTGAGTCAAGAGCTGGTGTGTCTAGTCACATGACTAATTCCTTCTAGCATAGATCCAACAATATGGCCAGACACTCACTGGTGGCTCACATGTGTACAGCTGCCTACTCAGGAGGCTGAGATATAAGGATCACAATTCGAAGCCAGCTCTGGCAGGAAAGTCTGTGGGACTCTTATCTCCAATCGAGCAGCAAAAAGCTGGAGACAGAGTTGTAGATCAAGTGGTAGATCTTCAGCTTTGAGGAACAGAGGGAAAGAGACAACACTCAGGCCCTGAATTCAAGCCCCAGCGCCAGTCAAAAAAAAAAGAAAACGATTTTTTTTTAAAGGTCAAGTATGGTGTTCTCCCTTTTGCATCCTCTGTTTTGATTATCCATCAGTTTTATTTCCTAGGAAATAAAACATGAAACAACATGCACAAGGTCTGCTGACCCCTCCTATCATTTATGATGAGAGAGATCATGCCTAATGCCTTATATATTTTTACATTCATCACACCAATGCTAACAAATAGAATTTTCAACCCTCCTTTACCAAACTGGATAGGTTTAATGGACAGGGCACAGCTATTGAAGGGTAAGCTTGGGGATTTGATTCAAAGTTCCTATTCTCTTTGCCCAGGAACACTGGGAGTTGTTAGTAGAGGCCTGCCGAAGCCCCTTACTCTACCCAGAACCTTCTTCCTTGGTAGATAGTGGTTTTCATGGGGTCTACTGGAGCGAGACCTGAGTTAGATGCTGCTAATTTGGGACCCAAGGCAAGACCCATGACATTTTCTGAACCATCCCGGGTCATGTGGAAGAGCTGGCCAGCTTGTGGCTGTATTTTCAGTGGATGACAGAGTCAGCCTCAAGGAAACTAGACCGTGGGGGAAGGGCAGCATTGACCAGGAGAAATAAACAAAGACAAATGTTATTTGGATCTAATTTCTGGATGTGCTTTATACAAAGCTCTCCTAGTCTCTGAGAAGGAGCGAGCACCCAGGTAGCCTGGAACTCTGTCCTTCCTACATCATGAATGATGAAACTGCATGCTCTGTCAAAGCCTCATTCTACGATTTATCCTCCAACTGGCAAGTCTTTGAGGCATCCAAATCGCATAAGTGGCAGAGGGAGCAGTTGAACTCCACAAAGTCTGGCTGTCTTTGCCAGGGCAGGGTGTGGTGATGGCACACAGGAATGGCCTGAGGTGTCCGAGTTCTTGCAATGAGCACATACTTTCCACCAACAGCAGCTTCTGGAAGGGTGGGACCTACTGTCAACTCTGACATCACACACCCAAACAGGCTTTGTCATTAAAAGGTAGGAAAACACAAACGAGAAATGAGACGACCCCTAGAGGGAGCTTCTAGCCTGAGGAGGTTCCTCAGACATTAAACTGAAAACCTGTGTTGAAAGACAGCGCATAGAGAGGCTCCTGGCGTACTCCTTCCTTCACTACAGCTGCTTCTGCTCCTGGACTTCTGTACCATCTCTTGCATAATTTTTATTCAAAGCTAGGAATATTGGCGGTGGAGGGAAGTAAGTTAAAATGTCCAAGTTCTGCTTCTTTTTGCCTTTTCTCATTGGCTAGCAGCTCCCATCCTCCTACCGCACACAGATGACAGGAAAGAGCAACCCTCATAGCTGATCCTCCACTCAGGGCCCAGGCTTCCCCGAGAACTTCAGTGAGCTGAGGAGCTGTTGTAGTGAAGCCTTTACTGGCCTTAGTCTGAGCTACCTAGACAAGCCCAGTCTCTCTTTTGTTCTGCTTCTGCGTGATGGTGGAATGGTGGCTATTTGAGCGTGTGTGCTATCCTCTGCTAGGCCACAGCTCCTCGGGAGGCTCCAGATGTTTATACATATGCCTCACCACCAGCTCCTAACTAAGGTGCTTGATGCAGTGTTGAGGGGATGCACACAGCGGCGGTTTAATCACATCTCACCTGAGTAAGAAGTCGGGGACAAGAATGGAATCCTAGCTCAGAGGAGCTTTTGAATCAACAGAACCCTAGTAGATAAAGCCAGGACCAAACATCTCAGTAGGTAAGGTGCCTAGAGTTCCTTCTCAAAGGCTGACCATCTAAGATGGGCGCTGGTCTATTCTCCTAGCTACTCAGGAAGCTGAGATCTGAGGACTGCAGTGCAAAGACAGCCCAGGCAGGAAAGTCTGAGACATTTCCTATCTCCAATTAATCATTAGAAAAGCTGAAACTGGGCCGGGAGTTTGGCCTAGTGGTTAAAGTGTTTGCCTAGCATGCATGAAGACCCGGGTTCGATTCCTCAGTACCACATACATAGAAAAAAGCCGGAAGTGGTACTGAGGCTCAAGTGGTAGAGCTCTAGCCTTGAGAAAATCCAAGGACAGTGCTCAGGCCCTGAGCTCAAGCCCAGGACTGGCAAAAAAAAAAAAAAAAAAAGAAAAAAAAAGAAAAGCTGAAACTGTGGCTCAAGTGGTAAAGCGCTGGCCTTGAGCACAAAAGTTCAGAGACAGCGCCCAGGTCCTGAGTTCAAGCCCCAGTCTGGGCAGAGCATAGGCATGAACCACTGGCACCAGGCCTAGCTCCCTTTTCACCTGGCAGATGCTCCCAGGACAAAGATCAGTCTTTGCCTCCATCTCTCTGTTCCTTAGGAACCCAAAAAGTTCTTTGGACTTTTGTATTCAGATAACAAGAGTCAGAAAAATAAATAAATGAGGGCCGGGAGTTTGGCCTAGTGGTAGAGTGCTTGCTTAGCATGCATGAAGACTCGGGTTCAATTCCTCGGTACCACATACACAGAAAAAACTGGAAGTGGTGGTGGTGAGGCTCAAGTGGTAGAGCTCTAGCCTTGAGAAAGTCCAAGGACAGTGCTCAGGCCCTGAATTCAAGCCCAGGACTGGCAAAAAATAAAAATAAAAAAAAAATAAACAAATGAAATACTTCTTTCACTTCTTCCAATTTTTCCTAATAGAAAGATGCAATTTCCCCAGGTAAAATCTTTTATAGCTGCGTGAAAACTGTAGTTGTTTTCTAAGTGTGGCTAAAGAGCCTCTGGTGACTCGTTAGTTTCTAGAAAGACTGCCCAGGGATGGCAGCTTTCTAAGCATTGTACTGAGATGGTTTAGTCTTGAAACCAGATGCAGGGAGGGTGGGGAGGAAGGAGTTACTGGGCTCTGCAGAACTTCAGAAAGGCTAGTGGGTTACAAAGTAAGGAATGTGCTTTGGTGGGGAGCGAGCATGGCAGGCAAGTTGGCAGATGTGGAGATCAGAGTAGAAAAAGAACAGGCACATTCATGAGCAGACTGAACCCAACTTGTACTGTGACCGGAAATAAGTTGATGGCTAGTAGAGGGATGGGGAGGAAAAGTCATCTGACTGAACTTCCTGCATTTAGGGAAAAACAGAAAAGGAGACTTTGCCTAGGAACTATTGAGCCTGTGTCACAAGGCATCTGGACACTGTCCTAAAATGAACAATATTTGCATGGTCCTCTGATTCATTTTTTTTTTTTGCCAGTTGTGGGGCTTGACCTCTGGGGCTGGGCAATATCTCTGAGCTTCTTTTTGTTCAAGGCTAGCACTCTACCACTCAAGTTGGCACTCCATTCCGGCACCATTTCTGGCCTTTTCTGTTTATGTGATATTGAGGAATGGAACCCAGGGATTCATGCATGCTAAGCAAGCACTCTATCACTAAACCATATTCCCAGCCCACAATGTGTGTGGGTGTGTACACGCACTAGTACTGGGACTTGAAAGCTGGCATTTTACCACCTGGGCCACAGCCCCATTTTTGGCTTTTTAATGGTCAATTAGAGATAAGCATCTCATGGAATTTTTTGCCCATGCTGGCTTTGAACTTCCATCCTCAGATGTCAGCCTCCTGAGTAGCTAGGGTTATAGGCACGAGCCATCAGCGCCCAATCTGATTCAATTGCTAAAGCCCTATGAGGGGATATTGGCAGGTGTCCTTTCCATTAGCACACAGAAATAGATTTTCGCCTATTTGCTAGAACTGAGGCTGAAAGGGTGGCCCATGTCCATTTTGTCATACTTCCTGACCTAAATGAGTTAGGAAATAGTTCTCAATAAAAATCTGGCTTTAGGAGGACACATAAACCAGCCTGAGTCAGTGGTGCGACATGTTCTCAGTTCTCGCAACAGCAACTGAGGAAGGAAGAGAAAAAAAGGGCCTCAAGGAGGACATGTAGAAATTCCGTGTTTAAAAATAGCTGCGACCAGGGCCGGGAGTTTGGCCTAGTGGTTAAATGTTTGCCTAGCATGCACGAAGACCCGGGTTCGATTCCTTGGTACCACATATATAGAAAAAGCCAGAAGTGGTGCTGAGGCTCAAGTGGTAGAGCTCTAGCCTTGAGAAAGTCTAAGGACAGTGCTCAGGCCCTGAGCTCAAGCCCAGGACTGGCAAAAAAAAAAAAAAAATAGCTGCGACCTGGGAAGAAAGTTTAGGTTGGATTTTAATATTCAGTGTAAGAAAACAAAAACATAAAAGGAAGAGTCTAGCTCATTTTGTCAATGTGGTTTTTCCATAATTATTTTGGAAACCCTGGAGGGGTATGCCGACAGAAGGGATGCCATCTATGGTATATGCCAAGGTTTGTCTAAAAATACTTTACACCTGTTCTCTGCTCTCACACTGGCCATATTTTGCCAATGAAGTAAGTACTTATATTGCTAGACGGAATGTATTTTTCCTTCCAAGACCTCTGCAAAGCAATACGGCTAGCGCAGGTGTCAAGGCCACCTCTCAACTACTTTCTGACTCCTCCCAGGATTCGCCAGCATTGCTGAAATAAGAACCACCACTAGACTCTTCACACTGGAAATTAGCAAATGTGTCTGATCCATCCTAAGAAGGAGTCGGCTAGTATGAAGGGCCTAAATCAACTTACCCATCTATGAGAAAGAACGTTGGTTCCCCAGTGCCTGAGAAGCAGAACTAAAAACTTAGTGATCTCCCAAGCCTCCTCTCTGGTGCTGGTACTAGGGCTTGAACACAGGCCTGGGTAAGCCCTTAGCTTCTTTGCTCAAGGCTGGTACTCTACCACCTAAATAAGCCACAGCTACACTTCTGGCCTTTTTTGGGAGGAATGGGGGGTAGTTAATTAGAGACAAGAGTTTCACAGACTTTTCTGCCGCAGCTGGCTTTGAACCTTGATTCTCAGATCTCAGGTGGGGCGCCTGGCACCCAACTCAATGTAAGTATATTAATATCACTGTTCCCCTTGCAGAGCCATCTGGACCAAACAACTTAGTGTGATTAAGGAAGGGATTGGACCTATAATTCTAAATAGCTCCCAGAGAGGAGCTGTTTTTCTTGTAAAGTTTGCCCAATTGTGAAATAATCTCAAATTTTTAATTCTTTTTTTTTTTTTCTTTTTTGCCAGTCCTGGGCTTGAGCTCAGGGCCTGAGCCACTGTCCTTGGACTTTCTCAAGACTAGAGCTCTACCACTTGAGCCTCAGCACCGCTTCCGGCTTTTTTCTATATATGGTACCGAGGAATCGAACCCAGGTCTTCATGCATGCTAGGCAAGCACTTTAACCACTAGGCCAAACTCCCAGCCCCTCTCAAATTTTTAGTAGGAAGCAAATTTCCTAAAATATAAAATCTGTAATCCCAGCACACAGGAGGTGGAGGCAAAATAATTGTGAGTTTGAATCCATTGTAGACTGCAGAGCGAGACCTTGTCTCAGAAAATAGGAAAAAGGGCTGGGATGTAGCTCAGTGACAAAGTGTTTGCATAGCAAGTATAATGTTTTGGATTTGATCCCCAGTAACCACCCTTCCCCTCCCCCAGAAAAAAAAGCAAACATAGGAAGTAGGCCATACAGTGGTTTATGCCTATAATCCTGGCCACTTAGGTTGTGGCTATCTGGATGATCAAGGTTCGAGGCGAGCCCTGGCATAAAAGTTAAATGAGCCTCCATCTTAACCAACAAGCTACATGAGAGAAGTAAAGTGGAAAATCTCAGTTTAGGTTGGTCTAAGCAAGTATATGAAATGAGAGGGCGGGGAGAGGGAAAGACCAAAATAATAGTAAGCTATATGCATATGTAAAATTTCTCAGTACCACAATGGAATTCTGCTGTCAGAAAGCATGACATCACCCCATTTGTAAGGAAATGAAAAGACTTAGGAAAGATCATATTAAGTGAAGTAAGCCAGACTCAAAGGAACATAGGCTCAATAGATACATAAGGCCATATAGTATGACGCTAAATGAAAGGACCTCCAGGATATAGAAACAAAAGCCATATAATGAGTGATTGTTGTCCTTAATGTACTATGTTATCTCTCATCTCTTTTGCTGTCCCTTGGTTATCTCATATTGTTACAGTATTTTACCTTGTTATCCGATATATTGTATATATGTTTATTTGGTTATTTGAAATAGAATAGGGAAGAGGGGAAAACAAGATGAGGGGCGGGGTAGGGAGAGGGAAATGGGGACCAAGACATGAGAAAGGGTATCAATGTTTGTGAAGTAATGCACCTTCTATCTGGTGCATTAATTAATTGCGATAAAAATATATGAAAAAAAATTCTCAATACCACATACACAGAAAAAGCCAGAAGTGGAATTATGGCTCAAGTGGCAGAGTGCTAGCCTTGAGCAAAAAGTGTCCAAGGTCAGAGCCCAGGCCCTGAGTTCAAGACCCAGAACTGGCAAAAATAATTATATATATTATCAATTATATATAATATGCATTGAAATATCACAACTGAATTACTTTGAACAATTAAACATATGCTGACAAAAAGCACAGATACATATAAAATCCTAAAACTCAAATATTGAGAAATTATAGAGGTTTTCTATTTATAATCAAATTCCTTTACTAACAAGCATGTCACCCCAGCCTAAACCTCTGAAAGTCCATTTTAGGATTCTGCCATATTTAGTTCAAGCAATTTTTTTTTGGGTGGGTCGTGGGACTTGAACTCCAGTCCTGGGTCCTGTTCTGGAGCTCTTCAGCTCAAGGCTATCACTCTACCTACCACTTGAGCAACAGAGCCACTTCATAGACCTCTATGCCTAGTCTAGCTCTGAACCCTAATCCTCAGATCTCAGCCTCCTAAGTAGCCAGGAGCCCAGTTAGTTCAAGAATTTTTTTTTTTACCAGTCCTGGGGCTTGAACTCAGGGCTTGGGCACTGTTCTGTGACTCTTTTTGCTCAAGGCTAGTGCTCTGCCATTTGAACCATAGTGCCACTGCTGGCCTTTTCTGTGTATGTGGTACCAACGAATTGAACCCAGGGCTTCATGCATGCTAGGTGAGTACTCTATCACTAGGCTATGCTCCTGGCCCCCAAGCAAATTTTAACTAACCCTAAATTCTAAATAGTATGCAACTTTGGATAGTAGAAGTTAATTCATAAGGAAACTAAAGAAATTCTTCAGGGCCATTTTAAAAATGAGCCTGTCAGTTTGAACATATACAAAACTACTAGCAACATCAAAAGCCATGTAAGTTGGGCTGGGAGTTTGGCCTAGTGGTAGAGTGCTTGCCTAGCATGCACGAAGACCCGGGTTTGATTCCTCAGTACCACAAACATAGAAAAAACTGGAAATGGGGCTATGACTAAAGTGGTAGAGCTTTAGTCTTGAGAAAGCTCAAAAACAGCACTCAGGCCCTGAGTTCACGCCCCAGGAATGGCAAAAAAAAAAAGGCATGTAAGTTCATAATAATAGGGTATGCTTCTAAAAAGTAATTACTTTTTATTTTAATTCTATGTTTTTAGGAAAGGCTTTCAGAACAAGTTTAAATGAGAAATCATCTGGTTTAAAGTAAAAGCAAAAGACCATTTGTCACATGATTTATTAAGTTTTGCCTTAAGGTACCTTTCAAAGTAATGTTAAAAAAAATCATTGGTTTATGCCTCTGACCTTGGCTATTCTGGAGGCTGAGATCTCAGTTCAAAGCCAGCCAGAGAAAAAATGTTCTGAGACTCATGTCCAATTAAAAAAAAAAAAAACAACTCATCTCCAAAAAAAGCTAGAAGTAAGGCTGTGGCTCAAGTGGTAGAGCTCTAGCCTTGAGCAAAGAAAGCTCTGAATTCAAGAGCCAGGGCTGAATTCAAGAGCCAGGACTGGCGCGTGCACATGTGTGCACACACACCCCCCTCCCCCACACACACACGAAAGAAAGAAAAGAAAAAATAGAAAAAGGAAAAGAAATCACTGGGGGCCAGGTGTTATTATGGCTCATACCTGTAATCCCTAGCACTCAAGAGGACTTTGGGTTCAAGGCCAGCCTAAGCAGCATAGTAAGACTGTGTCTCCAGGTATTATTAGAAATGACTGTACTGTTGAAGATTACTTGGTGAATCAATACTTAGCCATCCTTTAGTGTTTATCAGTAAGTAAAGATAAGCAATGAGTATAAAAACCAGGCAGGAATGGGAAGTGCTCCCGGACAAGGAGGGAAACCTCCCAAGCCAGGTGGCAAAATCAACTTTTCCTCCTTTAAAACAAAACCAACCAACCAACCAAACAAACAAACAGGCTAGAGGGTGAAGGGGAGTCAGTGGTTTATTTAACTTAGAAGTAATGTGGCCACTAAATCTACCTTTTAGCCCCAGGGAATCCTCCAGTGGTTCTAAAATGAGAGAAGTAATTTATGACTGAATTAAGAAAACCATCAAAATTATAGCACTGATATATATATATATAACTTAATGATTTCTCAAAACATTTTTCAGATAGTCTAGCTTACGGCTAATGGAAATTAGTATTAAGTAGCTCTCTCATAAATATCATGATTTGTTGGACACTGATGGCTCATGCTTATAATCCTAGTTATTCATGGAGGCTGAGGTCTGAGGATTGTGGCTTGAAGCCAGCCTGGGCAGGCAAGTCTTGAGACTCTTTATTTCCAATTAACAACCAGAACACCAGAAATGGAGTTGTGGCTCAAAGTGGTAAAGTGCTAGGCTTGAGCCCAAAAGCTCAGGGACGGTGCCCAGGCCCTGAGCTCAAGCTCCATGACTTACTGCCCCTCCACCACCACCCCCCCCCCAAAAAAATCTGAGCAAGTACTATGATTTAAATATCATAACCCTAAAAGGTCCATGTGTTGAAGGCTGGGCCACCTATTGGGAAGTGCGATGGGCCTTTAAGAAGTAAGTGGAGCTCACTGGTAGGGATTTAAGTCATTGGGCTGTGAGAGAAAGGAATCATGGGACTTCACCCATCAAGTCTTTTTCCTACTCTGAATTGTTTGCTCCCACAGGCATTCCTCCTCAATGCCATCTGGTGCCCCCCCAGAGGTGTAAAAGTAGCTTAATCTTCCATGAAAACCTCTAGGACCAGTGAGGGCAATTTAGTGAGCAAAACAAACCTCAGTTGCCTCAGGTACTTTTATCTTAGTATAAAACTAATATACACCATCGATGTAGTCTCTTATTAGATGTTTCTCTTTAAATGGTTGTAGAAATTCTATAAGTTGTGCCAGGCACTGATGGCTCATATTGCAATTCTACTCAGGAGGCTGAGATCTGAGGATCATAGTTCAAAACTAGTCCAGACAGAAAAGTCTGTGAGACTCTATCTCCAATTAACCACCAGGAAACTGGAGGTGGCTCTGTGGCTCACAGTGGTAGAGTGTTAGCCTTGAGCTGAAGAGCTCAGGGTCAGCACTTGAGCCCCAAGTTCAAGTCCCATGTTAAAAAAAAATTCATAAATTGTGAGTTTTAATAGATCAAAACTGGTTTTCTCTCCCGCCACAACCCTGAGCTTCAAATCAGAACAATAACCCCTTGAAGGCTGAAGAGCATAAACTTGGCAATCGCTACCTGAGTCTGAATCCCATACTTCTCGGCCAGGCAATGGGTGAATTCAGATTTTTCTGCCTCAGTCCTCCCAGTGTGCAAGATGAACATTTATATCATTTACAACGTTAGCAAAAAAAGTCTCAATAAACACAAGTTGCTCACACACAGATCTGAGATCCTTCAAACACAACGCTTTCTCCATATCCTACTATAATCGAAGAACGTTGGCTCTCCAGCGGCCTCCACGACTAATACAGTCAGCCATAGCAATTTCACATCTTTGTCATTTTGCCCTTGTTTCACTTTTCAGAACCACTCTGGCTACACACTTACCATGCCCCTGCTATTGCCGGGCCCTAGTGCTGGGATTCCAGGTGCACACCACTCTGCCTGGCCACATACTTGTTTTCTAAACAAGGCTTTTCTCCTCTGTTCTCGTACTAGGGTAGGAGTGGGAGACACCCATTAAAGCCCAGGAAGGATCTAACCAGCCTTCTTTATCGGTGGGTTCTGCATCCACCGATTAACTACCATGCAACTCAAAAATATTTGGATGTTAAGCCTGGCTGCACTTAAATGTGTACAAACTGTCCCTCTCCTAAGTCCCTCAGCAATTCAGTATAATTAGTTACATAGGATTTACATTGTAAGTCATCTACAGAGGATTTAACAACAGAAAATGTGCAATGCAAACATCTTATTTTATTTTAGGGAGCTGAGCACTCTGACACTTTGCTATGGGCAGAGGGAATGTGGACAACCCCTCTCCCAGGTTCCCTAGGGACAGTTCTGTAGTTGATGTGTTGTAACTCTTGCTATCAATGCTTGAGAACAGGTGGAAGTTTCCAACCAGCCCTTTAAGCCAATTTTCTATGTGGTAGTGACATTTTAAAATAGCTTAAGTCCGGGGAGGGAAACGGGTACCAAGACATGTGAAAGGGTATCAATGTATGTGAATTAACGCACCTTCTATCTGGCAAATATCATGTAACCCTTTTACTAATTACAATAAAAAAGAAAAAAAAATAAAAACAACCACAAAAAAAAATAGCTTAAGTCCTGAAGGTTTGTTAGATCAAATGTCCCTGCTAAGGGCCTGTATGAGAATGAAACGCAGAGCAATACATATTAGAAAACTCTGGGGATCCTTCAGGGTCACCTTCAAAATGTCTATCTGTAAAGAGACACGTGGGCCAACATCTACATTTGCTAACGTAGGTAGCAGCTACTCAAGATTTCACCCTGCATTTGGTTTTGCAAGGCAATGTGAAGGTGGTGTAATATGTTAGATTACAAGCTATTTCAGTTGCCTCTCCCATGGCTGAGCTTTGGGGCCTGTAAGGCTTTGTGTTGGACACCGGAAGAAGTCACTCAAGAGGTCACTAGTGTTCAGTAACCAGAGCCAAAAAAAGTCTATAAAAATCACCCCTCAAACTGTCAACTAAAAAGTGTTCATGCAAAAGACCAAACCCTGATGACAGAGAGGAGAGATAAAGATTTGGGAGTAAGATGTTAGCTTTTCTTTAGACAAAAGCACCTTGTGTTAACTTCCATTCCAAATGAGCAAAACAGGCATTAAAAAAGAGCCTTTGTTCATTCTTCAAAAAAAAAAAAAAATACCTAGCTCAAGCTCCCGAATTTTGAAATCAAGAGAAAATTTTGAGTTGTTAGCTCCCAAATGACAAATCAACAAGAAATTTCCCTAGTATCTCAAACATTGATATATTAAGCTCCGAATTTGGAATCTGAAGATGGCCTAGTCTCAAGTACGTCTATTGTTTACGTGTTGTCTTATTCTGTTTTTCAGAACAAAATGTTCATGCACATCCTCATTTATAGGCAGTGTTCTTCCAAGTGATGCTGCTAGCATTCACCAGTCTGTGACAACAGAAGCGCTCAACCTTCTCCCCAAGACCCAAACCACTGTTCAATCCCGATGATCACCAAAGCTCAGAATTGGTAAGTGTTGGCAGACCCGAGTTCCACTGGGCCCATGGTTTCGATACTTCTTCCTAGCCTCATTCTGTCCACTGAGGGACAAAAGCCTCACCACAGAGCTAACAGAATAGCTCAGCGCTCTTATTCCCAGTGCTTGTTTCCTTAAAACTTCTTATTGCTCTACACTGCATCAGTAAGTAACAAAAGGTTTTTGTAAACTGGTGTCCAAAAACCTCATTCGAGACCAAATTTATTTCACTGGTAGCCCAGGCAGTGCTGGTTTCTTACTCTTAACAGTACAAGAATTATTTGTTATTTCTAGTCCAAGACAATTTTCCCACCAAGGTTCTGTCATCGCTATTATCAATGGACATTTAAATAGTGAAATGACTCATTCCCTTGAATTCATCAGCTTAAAAAAAAACCCAACATCCATCAAGACCCCAAACCAGTCAATTGAGTATCACTTACAGGGGGGAAATGAACACAAATTTGTACTGGCCAGTACAAATGTGAATGGGTCTTGATCATAATTTCTCCAGCTACATACACTGAACTTTCAAGTGTAAAGACTGATAACACAAAGTGAACAGAATCTAAGTCTACTATAGGTGTATATGTGTGGAGATGTTGCTAGTATGTGTAACTTAGGATGTTCTATTTTTTCTTTCATTTTTATTAAGTAGTTGTACAAAGGTGCTTATAGTCCAATTTTTTTTTTTAATTGGGAGATGAATTGCCCAGAAACTTCAGACAAAACAAATGACCTAACTTGAAAAGATTTAGGTTCATTTCCTGGCGTTCTCCTAGATGTTAGCATAACATTGGTATAAAATAGGGGTGACTGGCCTTAATCCCCCACCCATCCCAGGGGACAAATACAGACTGAAGAGCACTGTTACAAAGCTGCCGAGGGCACAGGCCAGGCCACACACTATTCTGGCACACAGTGGGGCCAGTTATCCGTTATTCCTTGGTGACTCACTGAGTCAAAACTTCCTTCCAGGGGCTGGGAGTTTGGCCTAGAGCTTGCCTTGTATGCACGAAGACTCAGGTTCAATTCCTCAGTACCACATACATAGAAAAAAGCTGGAAGTTGTGCTGAGGCTCAAGTGGTAGAGCTCTAGCCTTGAGAAAGTCCAAGGACAGTGCTCAGGCCCTGAGCTCAAGCCCAGGACTGGCCAAAAAAAAAAAAAAAAAACCTTCCTTCCATATGAACATTTACAAGGAGACTCTAGTCCTGGATCTCCAGCATGTTCTTAAAAAAAGAGAACACACACTAGGCACTTTTAATTTTAAAGAATTTTAATACAAACTTAATATAAACTATTTCAGTCCCTCTTAACATGTAAGACACTGACTCAAAATACTTTTATACCGTTTTTTTCAAGTATTGCACAATATAGGTACAAAATTAATATTTACGATTACATTTTCTTCCATAATATATAGCAAAAATCTTTAAACCTTTAACAGAAAATACATTTTTTTGAAAAAGCAAATATTCGTACATTTTAATTCCACCACTAAAGGAATATCCTGTACACAATTTTCAGAATAGCTGATGTCTTTAAGATGGATATTTTACAATTTCAGTAAAAAAAATACAACATGAAGCTGCTGCAGTCACAGATTACTGTAGTAAAAAGATATAAATGCAATACCATGTCGTAGAAACAATATATATATATCCTCTGATATTTTACAAACTTTGTACTAAATTAAATTATACAATTAGAAAAGACCAATAAACCCACTTATTAGTGCCAATTTTTTATAAAAAAAAAAAAATCAGCCATGTCCTTGCTATATCTTAAATACTGTAAGAGGCCATATCTGAGAGTATACTTGAAAATATACAGTCAGTGTAAAATAACTTTGTGCTTGGTTGGCAAAGGAAAAACGATGCGTGTTTTTATTTTTGTAACCAAGCTTGAATGTATCCTTACTATAAGCTTAAAAAAAAAAATCTCAAGGGGGTGAAAAAAAAATCCCCCTTGGGCCCGTGCATTTTTAATTTGTACGATACATTTTCTCTCTTTCTCTCTTTTTAGTTAGCCATAACGGGCTGGAATTGCTGGTTAGAATACTGCATGTTATTTAAGCTAAAATTCAAGCCATCTACAAAGGACTTGTCGTTGAGGCCTCCATAGGCTGCAAACACATCAAAGGCATTACTGTACTGGAGAGGGCTGAGGTGAAGGGGGCTTTCACCTGGGAACATTCCACTGGTACTACTACCTTGACCCTGCATGTTAGGAAAAATAAATTCCTTGGCATTAGGAGAAAGAGCAGAGGTTTTCTGCTGCGGCGGCTGCTGCTGCGGTGGCGGGGGTGGCGGAGGGGGCTGGGCTGGCTGCTGCTGCTGCTGTGGGGGCTGCTGGCTGCCCAGGCCCAGCCCGTACAGAGAGTGCATTGAGGAAGAGATGGCTTTCTGCTTCAGGAGGTCGTTCACATTCAGGCCCAGGTTGATGGGAGAAGTACGTGCAGCCTTGTTGCCCCGGCCACTGTTCTTCATTTTGGTAGAGCCGAACTTGGTGGCAGCAAAAGTGGCAGTGGTAAAGGTTAAAGGCTGGGTGGACCGGGGCATGAAGGTGGGGCTCACAGCAGCAGAGTGACCGAAGGGAGGCGATGGAGAGCTGGACGCCGATGAGGCTGGGTCACTTATGGGCATGAAAACCTGGGCCTCGGGGTTAAAGCTGTTTTTGATCTCCTTATCCAACTCACATCCATTTTCATTATTATCATCCACATAGAGTACCTTCACTGGTCCCTTTTCACCAATCTGGTAGGAAACCTCAAATGGGTCGATCCAAACACTAAGATCCTGTGGCAGATTGCCACGAACATCATCAATGTCCAAACCACTCTCTTTGGATGCTTGCTCGATCACTGGGTCCACTTTCTCCCCTACGTGTATACATCTAAACCCTGAGCCTTTGTATGGCTTTTCAGGATACCAGTGCCCTTCATATTTCTTCTTCAGAAGTCTTTCAAGCTCTTCGCCAAAAATGTTGACTCGTCTCCTGGGAAGCTTATTGTACAAATATGAAATAATAAAATTGAGTGCTACTTGGATTTCAAGCTGCATAGCTGCTGTGTCACCAAGTTAGGGTTCTTTCAACTCCTCCACCAAAAACAAACAAACAAAAAGCTCAATTTGTGGCAGAGAAACAAATTCTCATTCAAAGTGCTGGTATTGGTAGATTATCCTTCACCTTGAGTGGTCTTGTTCCTTTAAGAAAAACAAAACAAAACAAAAGCAAAACACGTCCAAATAAGATCAATGGAATGTCTCATCACCTCTTTACAAATTTAGTCCCAGAGAAATCTCACTTTTGAGAAATGTCTAGTAGGGTACAAAGCCTGGAAAATATCAGCAGTACAATGTAAAGGAACAGACAATGGCAAGCTCTTTATTGAAGTTCAAAAATCTCACGGAGAGATGGGTAGGAACAGTACTTCCTCAGGACTGCATTACGTTAGAACTTTTTCAGTCTGCTCTGGTAAACCGTTCAGGCCTTTGCAAGTTCGATGCTAGGATGAAAAGTGCCAGAAGAGCTGCCGGCCTGGTAAATGGCTGTGATTCTAAACCTCCTAGGGAGACACACACACACTCACACACACACACACTCAACTGCCCTTCTTCTCTCAAGCTCTCTTCCAAGCTTCCTCTTCCCTGGAACTGGACATTCCTTTCCAGCAGCCAGGGTGATAAAAGCAACCACCACTTCTAAAAACCCCTTACTGGATAAGTGAGACCGTGCTGCCCGGCTCCACTGGATTTTAGAAAGGCCCCCTCCCCTCCCGCCCCGGCGCCCGGGACTGGTACGAGGAGGTCGACCTTTACGCGGGTGCTGGGTCAGCACGGGGCGGGGTAAGAGAAGACCAAGGGCACACAGGAGGTATTTCCCCACGGAGATCTATTTGTACACGGAGGGGCGATTATAAAAGGGCATTATATGTATATATTAAAAACAAAAACAAAAAACGCCGGCGTTGAGCCGTCTGTTCCCTTTCCTAAATTCGTGGTGACAATGGGAAAAGAACCCGTTTACCACCGTCACCCCCAAAACTACAAAACATTTGGGAGAAAAAGAAAAAACAAAACAAAACAAGGCCTGGGTGCCGGGCCAAAGGCAGCTGCGGAGGCTCGATCCGGGCTGGGGGGCCTGGGAGGCCCGGCCCGGAGACGGAGCGCGGAGAGTTACATAAACAGCCAGTCGGGTCTCATTAGATTTCAGCTCACAGCCCCGGGAGCCCGAGCGCCCGACGACGCCGGCAGCGGCAGGAGGAGGAGGAAGAGGACGACGACGACGAGGTGGAGGGGGGGGGAGGAGGAAGAGTACGAGCGGCGGCGGAAGGAGGAGCGCGGCCGCGGAGAGGCGGCCCGTCCTCCCCGCCGGCCCCGGGCAGCGGGCAGCCGGCAGGTCGCGGCGCCGGCCCCAGCCGGGTCAGCCGCTCCCCTCCCCCGCCGTAACCCGACCCGCCGCTCCCCGCCGCCCCCGCCACCCCCGCCCGCAGCTCCTGGGACCCGGCCAGCGCCCCGCGAGCACCGGACCCCGGGGCACCGTGTGTCCAGCCTCAGGGGGCCACCGGCTCCCAAGGACGCCCCCTGCCCCGCCCAGGGCTGCCCACTCCCCCCACACCCTCCCTCCACCCCACCCCCGCGAGGTCGCCCGCTACCCCCCCCCCTCCGCCACCCGGGCACCCCAACCTCCGATCCTCATCAGCTGGCCCCGCGCAGCCCGTCGCCGATCACCCGCCTGGCCGGGCTTCGAACCGCTCTCCCCAGGGGGCCGAGCACCTCCACCTCCTCCCGGGCCGGGTCGTCCCCGAGCGCCTCCCTTCCTCCCACCCGGGGCTCTCGACGACGCTGCAGCCCCTCCCTCGGAGCCGCCGCCCGGCTGCCCCGCCGCCCGGCCGCCCCAGCGATACTTACGGGCTGCTTCGGGGCTGCGTCCGCCACAGACCCGCGGCGGGGCGGGGGAGAAGGGGCGGCGGGGCGGGAGGGGTTGCGGGAGGGTCGGCCGCGGCGAGCGGGCAGAGTGCAAAGACGGGGCGCGCCGCCGCCGGACCGGGGGTGTGGGGGGGCGAGCAGAGGCCTTCGGACGGGCCGCGGGGAGCTCGCCGCTTCTGGCTCGGGGTGGCGGGGACGGAGGTCAGGCGAGCGCGCTCACTGGTCCACCTTCAGCCCGGTGCCCCGGCCCAGCGTCCCCGTACCGTGCCCACTCCGTGCCGGGCCAGAGCTTCGCTCCTTCTGCCGCGGCGCGCGCCCCGCCTCTCGTTTTATATCCTCCTCCCTGCCCCCCATCCTCTCCGTGGGGGTGCACGCGCCCGTCCGCGTCACACAGCTCCGGGCGGCGTAGCCATTCTCCGCCCGCCCGCCCCGCTCCCCGGGTCCTCGCCGGCTGGCTCCGCCCCTGCCTTGCCCCCCGACGCCATTGGCTAAGTCCCGCCTGCGCACGGCCTGACGGCCCCCTGGGGAAGGACACACCCCCCCAGGGTGCGAGGTGACCAATGAGCTGACGATCTGGAGAGACTGTGGGCGGGATGAAGAGAAAATCTCAAAGGCGATTGGAGGAGAGGCGTGCCAGGCGGGGTGAAAGGGGTGGGGCAGGGCGGCTGACGCTTGATCTCGTCCTAGAGCGTCGCGGGACGGGGGGGGCGGGGGGAGGAGAGTGGGGGAAGGGAGAGGAGCAGAGCAAGTGGCGAAGCGGCTGGGTAGAACCGGGAGAGGCCCAAAGCTCGGAGAGGGTGGGGAGAGTGTACAGCAAATGCCCTTACCCGAGTGTGACTGTGGACGAAGAGAACCCCACTCACGGACGAAACTGCCAAGTCGGGTCTCAAGCCCACCCCAAGGGGAGACCTAGAGAAGGCGCGAACTGGGGACTGGGGACTCGTGCTCCCGATTGATTATTAATACCCTTAGGGCCTAGGCCAACTGCCACCCAGACAGTGGCAACTGCAGAACCCAAAGCCGCCGTGCAGGGCTGGGGGTGGGGACGGAAGGCCACCTCGCCGCACCTCCCGCCCAGGTGACAGTTTAACTGTCCATCAGACCTCCCGGGGCCACCGGGCCAGCAGCTCGGAGATGCGGGTGACCCAGAGACCCTAGGAAGAGTCACCATGTCATCCCAGATATCCCAGTCGAGGCCTCCGTGTGCCCAGGGTGTGGCGAAACGATGCCGTCCTGCTGATCTGAATATTTATATAGCTATCTCGGTGCCTCCATGGACGTGCCTTGCCAGGGGTTACTGACACCGATGTACAGAATAAACGCGGTGCCTTCCCGTGGTGCGTGTAAAGATCACCTTCGGCTGAACTATGTGCGGGTATCTGGGGAGAGGCGGGGGGGGGGCCGGGGTGGGGTGGGGTTGGGGAGGGCGGTGGGTGGCAAGCGCCCCGCTCACAACCTGCGCCGGAGAAACACTCGGAGTGACACCGGGCGTGGAACGGGGCGTTCCTCCCAGCTAAAAATATTACTCACCGCTAGCAACGACGCCTGATTGGCCGCGCCGGCCCCTTAGCAACCAGGCGATTGGCTGTCTGGTATCCAGGAGACGGACGTCAAACTGGGACTGGGGAAAGGGGAGCGAGAACGGAGGGGGAGCCGAGGGGCGGGGTGGGGTGAAAGAGAAGCAATGAATGAAACGCCCATCGCCCGGCCTTTCCCTTCCCCGGGCTCTGTACGCCAGCAGCGCGGCCTGCGGGGGTGGGGTGGGGTGGAGATCCACCCCCTGGGGCGCTGCCGTCACCCCCCACCAAAAAAGAAAAATCACAAACAAACGTGCAGGGCCTGAATTTTCGGGACCTGTGTAGACCAGCTGTGGGCTCCTTGGGCACAAACCCTCCCCAGGCCTGGGGCCTGAGGACTCCGCATCCGAATGCAAAGTCTGAAGGTGGCCTGGGACCTCCCATCGACTCTCCCGTCCTCCTCCCTTCTCTTTTCGACAGAATTGCATTGCTTGCCTTGAGAAAGGAGATTTCCAAAGTCTCCATGTGTGGTGCCAAGGGTTTGTGAAAAGGGTGGAGGGTGGGGTCTGGTCAGGTGACCATGTCATGTTTTCTTGCGGTGATTCCCAAATCTGGGAGGGGGGGGGAGGTTTTTGTTTTTGAGGACATAGACGTTTCAGTCGCTGATTTGTTGAGATGCCATTTTATATGTTTTGGAATCTGGGTGTTTAACTCGTAAACCGAGAAGAGTGAGATTGGTTTGGGGAAAAGCACTTAAAATTAAGATGTCTCTTTCTCTTCACCAGAATATTGTATACTGGCAATTATTTGTTTAGTATTTTCTTCTTCTTCTTTTTTTTTCCTTCTCCCTCTCTGTTTTGTGTCTTTGGCTTTCTATAAAGAACATTGATTCTATTTGTAATGAAAATGAGTTATTTTTAATTTTATAATTAGTTGAGCGCAGAAATGGCAAGGAACTAGGTAAGATATTCTGGGAATGGCTTTCCAAAGTAAAACATTTGATTGTTCAGAAGCTAATTTCTTACCCTCTAAGCAAATAACATTATTGTAGTAAACACTTAGAATTACAGGACCATGTGTTGGGACATGTGTCTTGATTTGTAGTTTGTAGTTTGTATCACTATAATTAGGGGACTGTATTAGGCTTGGCTGAGATTAAAATGTCTGACTAAAAATAGGTGATTCATAATTCTTTTCATTTTATCTATACTTTTCAAGAATTCTCTAAAGGAAAAGCACAACTTTACTTACTAAATGTCCCTAATAATAATCCCAGATATAAAAATCCTAAAACAATCATCTGTTAGGTACTGATTAAGTATCAGCAACAGTAAACTTAATCTCTTTTTCTTTTTCTTTTTGCATTTTTGAGACAGGGTCTAGCTCTTTAGACTCAGGGTAATCTTAAGTTATAATCTTCCTGCATCAGCCTCTGGAATTAGAGGTGTAAGCCACCTCTTAGTAAATATAACTTCTCAACCAGAAATTTGGAGGTAAAACCTGAGTTTTTCCCAGGCCTTGGAAGGCTGAAGCAGAAAGATTGAAAGTTCTAGGCCATCTTGGGCAATGTAGTAAGACCCTATTTCAGAAAAAAAAAAAAAAATTTAATGAGATGTTACTGCCCAGCTCCCAGGTCTGAAGTCAAATATAACTAACTACACACACACACACACACACACACACACACTGAAATCTTATGCCATTCTGGGGAAAATAAGTGTTGGTAAATTAGGAGTTTCACTTCAGTTTTTGTTTTGTTTCATTTTGTTTTGCCAGTCCTGGTGCTTGAACCCACTGGGCACTGTCCTTGGACACTTTTTGCTCAAGGCTAGTGCTCTGCCATTTGAGCTATAGTGCCACTTCCGGCTTTTTCTGAGTATGTGGTACCGGGGAATTGAACCCCAGTACATGCCAGACAAGCACTCTATCACTAGGCTATGCTCCCAGCCCTCACTTCAGTTTTTATCATTCATCTCTAATATCTCTTTAAAAATTCACATCTGAGGCCGGGAGTTTGGCCTAGTGGTAGAGTGCTTGCCTAGCATGCACGAAGACCCGGGTTCGATTCCTTGGTACCATATACATACAAAAAAGCCAGAAGTGATGCTGAGGCTCAAGTGGTAGAACACTAGCCTTGAAAAAGTCCAAGGACAGTGCTCAGGCCCTGAGCTCAAGCCCAGGACTGGCAAAAAAAAAAAAAAAATCACATCTGTTAATATTAGTTTTCTTGATAATGGCTATTCTAACTGGGGTGAGGTGGAATCTTAAGGTTGTTGTGATTTGCATTTCTTTTACAGCTAGAGATTTGAACATTTTTTCATGTGTCTATTAGCCATTCTTATTTCTTCTTCAGAGAAGTCCCTCTTTAAGTCTTTAGCTCACTTATTAATGGGGTTGTAGTTTCTTTGAGGATTTGTTTTGGGGCAAGGGTTAATTTGGGGAGGGGGAGTCATAGGACTTGAACTCAGCCTAGGCACTGTCCCTGAGCTCTTCAGCTCAAGGCTATACCACCTTACCCTTGAGCCAAGCCCCATTTCCTACTTTCTAGAAATTAATTTGAGATAAGAGTCTCAGGTCCTTTTGTGCCCAGGCTGGCTTTGAACCTTGATCCTCAGATCTCAGCCTCCTGAGTAGCTAGGATTACAGGTGTGAGCCATTGTGCCCGGCTGGGACTTAGTTTTTTGAACTCTAAGTATATTTTAGATATGTGGCCCTTGTCTGTTGTATAGCTAGTGAAGATATCTGTGGGCTGATGTTGGTGGGGATGTAGCCAAAAGGGATTGCTACTACACTGTTGGTGGGAATGTAAACTTGTTCAACCACTATGGCAAACAGTTTGGAGGTTCCTCAAAAGACTAAACATAGAGCTCCCCTGTGACCCACCAATACCACTCCTGGGCATTTACCCAAATGACCACAATCAAGACCACACAAAACTTACTGACACAACCATGTTCACTGCAGCATTATTAACCATAGCTAAGATATAGAACCAACCTAGATACCCCTCAGTAGATGAATGGATCAAGAAAATGTGGTATATATACACAACAGAATTCTGTGCCTCCATCAGAAAGAATGGCATTGCCCCATTTGCAAGGAAATGGAGACTTAGAAAATATTAAGTGACAAGATGAGGTGGGGGAGGGAGATAGGGACAGAAACATGAGAAGGGGTATCAATGTGTGTAAAGTAATGCACCTTCTATCTGGCGAATATAACTGTAATCCTTCTATTAATTTCAATAAAAATATGAGAAAAAAGAAAATATTAAGTGAAACAAGCCAGACCCAAAGAAACACGGGCTGCATGATTTCCTTCATTTGTAATAACTAGAATATGTCTATGATACTCTTTTTTTTTTTTTGCCAGTCCTGGGGCTTGTACTCAGGTCCTGAGCACTGTCCTTCGGTTTTCTCAAGGCCAGAGCTCTACCACTAGAGCCATAGCACGACTTCCAGCTTTTTCTCTATATGTGATACTGAAGAATCAAACCCAGGTCTTCGTGCATGCTAGGCAAGCACTCTACCACTAGGCCAAACTCCAGGCCCATGTCTATGATATTTTTAGCCTAGGATAACAATAGCTCAAATAGCA
Source organism: Megascapheus bottae (assembly GCF_031878675.1). NCBI lineage: Eukaryota > Metazoa > Chordata > Mammalia > Rodentia > Geomyidae > Megascapheus > Megascapheus bottae. The sequence continues at coordinate 37,528,402 of NC_143525.1, forward strand.
AGGTGCATATGTTCATATAAAATGTAGCTTATCAAAATGAACTCCAAGAAATGGAAAGAAGAGGTTTTTTATAATGTACTGCAAAAAAAATTCAAATTGTGGGGCCAGGAGTTTGGCCTAGTGGTTAAAGTGCTTGCCTAGCATGCATGAAGACCCGGGTTCGATTCCTCGGTACCACACACATAGAAAAAAGCCAGAAGTGGTGCTGAGGCTCAAGTGGTAGAGCTCTAGCCTTGAGAAAGTCTAAGGACAGTGCTCAGGCCCTGAGCTCAAGCCCAGGACTGGCAAAAAAAAAAAAAAAAAAAAAAAATTCAAATTGTAAATTCAATGTCCCCTTAAATTTAAAAAAATGTGACTCTTTTTCAAGAAGAATGAGATCCTTATCTTCCCCTCCCCCCCATTCTGGACCTTGAGCTCAGTGACCCACGCTTGTTCAGCTTGCTTGGCTGTACTCTACCACAACCTCAGGCCAGCTTTTTGCTGGTTAGTTGAGATAAAATCTCAAAGACTTTTCTGCCCAGGCTGGCTTCTCTAACAAACTGCACTCTTCCAGGTCTCAGCCTCCTGTGTAGACAAGATTACAGGAATGAGCCACCAGCACTTAGCCTCATCTTGATTGTAAGAGAGCTCATCCTACATTTTCTAATTTTGCCCTGCTTTCTGGTATTGGAGACAGGGTTGAGGAGCGTGACCATTGCAGAGAGTATGTTTCCTAAGGCTCATTGCCTGCAGGAGAAGCAATCTTCCACCTTTATTTGAAAATAAGGGAGACGCCAGGAATTTAGTCTAGTAGTAGAGTGCCTGCCTAGCATGCATGAAACGTTGGGTTTTATCCTCAGTAACACATACATAGAAAAAGCTGGAAATGGTGCTGTGGCTCAAGTAGTAGAGCTCTAGCCTTGAGAAAGCCCAAGGACAGAGCTCAGGCCCTGAGCTCAAGCCTGGCAAAAAAAAAAAAAAAAAAGGCAACATACAAATATCATGTTCTTGTTCCCGTCATCCATTTCTTTTTAGACAGTCATGCAACACCAGCCATAGTGTATGAATTTTATTTTTAAAATCATTATTAGATAGTTGTACAAAGAGATTTCAAATCCATAAGGCAGGTCATGAATATAATACATTTTGATTAAAGTCACCCCTTCCACCATTCTCCCCCATTTTCCCCTTCCCATTCTACCCTCCAGTGATTCAATTTTTCCATAATATCCTTTGAGAGAGATTCTTTTTTGAGATGTGGATTTTCACCCATTGCAGGTGTTTAGAAGTGTGTTTTGTGTTCTTTTTTTTTTTTGGTCCAGTCCTGGGGCTTGAACTCAGGGCCTGGGCACTGCCCTTGAGCTTTCTCAAAGTTAGTGTTCTACCACTTGAGCCACATCACCACTTTCAGCTTTCTCTGTGTGTGTGGTACTAAGGAATCAAATCTAGGGCTACATGTAGGCTAGTCAAGCACTCAACCACTAGGCCACACTCCCAGCCTTTCATAATATACATTGAATATAATGATTGTATTTGCGTACCCTTTTTCTCTTCTTTTGTGTGTCTCCCTCTTCCCCCTCCCCCAACATGTTTCACTTCCTGGTATTGACTTTAGTAAACAGTTCTTTAGTTTCTAGAGGAGTTACATTATGTGACTCCTTCCCTAAGTATACTACCCTTTGGTCAATTTATGTGTATATGCATAAAATCCTGTACATGTAATCATGTATGTGTGTGTCTTAGATCTATCTTCCTCATCTGCGTTGTTTGGCTCTCTGTGCTTGATTTAACTTCATTTAACACCATTTTTTCTAAAGTCTATCCATTTCCCTGCAAATGACACATTATTCTTTTTTGATAAATGAGTACAATTCCACTTTGTATATATATATATATATATATATACATATATATATATATATATATATATATATACACAACATTTTCTTGACCCACTCATCTGTTGTAGGCTGTCTGGGTTGTTTCTAGAACTTGGCTATCATGAACACAGTACAGCAATGAACATGGATGAGTGCACACAGTTTTAATTAATAAAATAATGATAAAGCAAATACCAGTTATCACAAACCAAGCAAACCAATTCTTTCCTAAGCATTTCTCAGAGGAAAGCAACACACTCAGTCTCAGTGTGGCTTCCTTCTACCTGAGTTTGCTGATGAGGACCATAAATTCTGTAGGACACACTGGCCCACAGACTTGGGTAATTAAAAGACCAGATAACATTGGATGAACTTTTTATCCTAGGAACAGACAATTCTACTGAATTGGATGGAAAGGAGAATGTGTCCCTAGAAACCACTCTGGTCCCAATTTATCAGATGAACTCATGGCCACACCAGATCTTGAAATTCCTTTCTATTCACCAAGGACAAGGATGATGAGTCTAGCAAGAGACTCTGAAATGGATTTCCAGGAGAGCTACTGAGATCCTGACATTTAAAGTACAAGGAACATTTATTTCAAGTTCGCAGTGAGTGAATGCTATTAGAATACTTTAAATACCTTTGAAGCATGGATTGCATATGTTATTATGCAGCTTGAAATAGAATATATCCTATTGTGGCAGATACTGTTGTGAGCTCACTGTTTCTCAGGTCCATTCTTCCCTTAATCCTCCTGACTAAAGGGCTAAGGATGTGCTTTCCCAGGCTTCTCTGCCACACGGGTGGCCTTGGAATGCTGACAGGTAAGCAGAAGTCAGCTGGGATGGATTTGAAGAAAGCTTGGTTGCTCCGGTCAAAGGGATTTGCTCCAGTTAGGATTTCTGCCCAACAAGCTATCCACAACAGCCTTTGATCACAGTGGTAAGTACCCATTGTTACTGCTGGCTCAGGCTTATAATTCCTGTAATCCTAGTTACTTGGGAGGCTGAGATCTGAGGATCAGGGTTTGGAACCATCCTGGGCAGGAGAGTGTGTGTTACTCTTATCTCCAGTTTACCAAAAGTTGGAAGTAGAGCTGTGGCTCAAGTGGTAGAGCACCAGCCTTGAGGGGAAAAGCTAAGGGACAGCACCCAGGCACTGAGTTCAAGCCCTTTAGACCCTGTGTGTGCGCGTGCACACACAAATGTAATTGCATTGTGTCTGAGGCCTAATTGATTAGGAGTTGAATTCAGGTAAGGCCCAGGGCCCAGGACGATGCAATGTGTGGCTCATCTTTGCCCCAGGATGTCTGGAATCAAATCCAGGAAGTCTTGAATACTCAAGTGTCATTTGGAGCCACTGTGGGTAATAGAACTTTACCCAAAGATGGGAAAAGATAGGCTACATCCATGCTGTCTAATATATTAGCCACATGGATCTACCCAGCATTTGAAATATTGCCAGTGGGACTGAGGGACTGGAGTTTTAATGTCATTTCATTTTAACTCAATTTCACTCTAAATAACCTCATGTGGTCAGCAGATCCCGGGCTGGACAGCACAGGTCTGGAGACTTGCATGCACACGTCTAGCACCAGGCTAGGATGACTCACACGCTGGACTCTTTGGCCTGAGTTCTGCAACACAGATTCTGCTCTCTCCCTGTGATCTGGGCTCTGCACAGCATGGCGGCTGGCCCCAAGAGGCCATCTTTGGAGAGAGGACCTTCTAAGAGCGCTATGTGGAAGCTGTGTGACCTTTTATGGCTCAGCCTCAGAAGACAAAACACAGGCCGGGAGTTTGGCCTAGTGGTTAAAGTGCTTGCCTAGCATGCATGAAGACCCGGGTTCGATTCCTCGGTACCACATACATAGAAAAAAAGCCGGAAGTGGTGCTGACGCTCAAGTGGTAGAGCTCTAGCCTTGAGAAAGTCCAAAGACAGTGCTCAAGCCCAGGACTGGCAAAAAAAAAAAAAAAAACACAGCATTTCCATCATCCTCCTTTAGCAGAAACAATCACAAGCTACATTCAGAGAAAAGACATAAACCTCACCTCTCAAGAGAAATGGTCGAAGAAATTGGGCTATTTTGTTTTGTTTTTGCTAGTTCTGGGCCTTGAGCTCAGGGCCTGAGCACTGTCCTTGGCTTTTTTTTAAGGCTAGAACTCTACCACTTGAGCCACAGCACCACTTCCAGCTTTTTCTAGGTATGTGATACTGAGGAATTGAACTCAGGTCTTTGTGCATGCTAGGTGAGCGCTCTACCACCGGGCCAAACTCCCAGCTCTGGGCCACTGGGATGCTTTCACCTTCTCCCTGCTTTGAACATACATCTTTTAATGGTAAGAGTTTCAGCAGCTCATTTGTGTTACTGGGGAGTTTGAACTTAGGGTTTATGCTGGTCAGACAGGTGCTGTACCACTTAAGACCCTTTGGGGGTCTTGTGTTTGGTCCTGGCAAGTCTAATGATTTTCATTCCACTCTTTTCCCTCTGAGGCTTTTCTCCCCCATTTCAGTGCTAATGACTCTGTCTCTATGTGTGTGCCAGTCCTGGGGCTTGAACTCAGGGCCTGGGCACTGTCCCTAAGCTTATGTGCTCAAGTGGTAAGTACTCTACCACTTGAGCCACGGCTCTACTTCTCATTCTTTGGTGGTTAACTGGAGATAAGAGTCCCACAGATTTTCCTTCCTGGGCTGGCTTTGAACTGTGATCCTCACATAGAAACCCCCTGAGTAGCTAGAATGACAGGCATGTAGCACTGGCAAGTCTAACGATTTTCATTCCACTCTTTTCCCTCTCAGGCTTTTCTCCCACATTTCATGCTGTTTATTAGCAATAATGTGAAATATTCTCTTTTGATTTCTTTTAAAGAGTGAATTATTGCATCAACACAGGAATCCCACATTCTTGCTATCCCAGCTGCAGTGGAGCAGAGTAAAGAAACTGGACTGGAAAGGGGAGGATTCAAGTTCAAGCCTTGTTCTGCCACATACTTCCTGGGCATGGCTGCCCTGGTGTAATAATTAGAATCAGTGATTACCCTTGGAGCTGTGTGAGGATGAAATGAAGCAAGGCCTGTGCAAATGTGTTGTAGATGCTAAGATTCCCTCCCTCCCCCATCTCTCCTCCCTCCTTCCTCCCTCCTTCTCCTCCTCTGCTTCTTACATGTAGCAGAAACTCAAGATCTACTTGATTCAACTCAAATAAGAAAACGTGAAATTGCTTTTAAGCTGCAAACAAGTAATGTTTGCATTTTTTCTTGTGCACGGAGTGTGTGTGTGGGGGGGGGGGGCTTGAACTCAGGACCCAAGCATTGTCCATGGCATTTTTGCTCAAGGCCGGTGTTCAACCATTTGAATCAGGCCTGGGTGCTGTCCCTGAGCTTTTGTGTACAAGGCTAGCCTTCTACCACTTGAGTTACAGTTCTACTTTCAGATTTTTGTGGTTAATTGGAGGAAAGAGTCTCCTGGCCTTTTTTGCCCAAGCTAGCCTAGAATCACAATCCTCAGATCTCAGTTTCCTAAATAGCTTAGGATTATAGGTGCAAGCCACGGGCATTTGGGCACCAGATTTAGTTTTATCACTCAGCAGAACAGTCTTCAATTTCCTTCCTTCCTTCCTTTTTTCCTTCCTTCCTTCCTTCCTTCCTTCCTTCCTCTCTCTCTTTCTCTTTCTCTCTCTTTCCTTTCTTTCTTGCCAGTCCTGGGCTTGAGCTCAGGACCTGAGCACTGTCCTTGAGTATTCTCAAGGCTAGAGCTCTACCATTTGAGCCTCAGCACCACTTCTGGCTTTTTTCTATGTATGTAGTACCGAGGAATCAAATCCAGGTCTTCGTGCGTGCTAGGCAAGCACTCTACCACTAGGCCAAATCCCAGCCCCTATCTGGTTCTTTTAAAGATAAAATAGGCATTGCATTTTAGAAAAGAAATAGATTTTTCTGGAGAATTATATTTCTACCCACCTAAGAATAAGAGAAAAAGAAAACAATTCTTTGGCAGGATATAAATGATAAAACAGCTTTGGAACGCTGAGGTTCCAGTGGCTCACGCCTGTAATCCTAGCTTCACAGGAGGCTGAGATCTGAGGATCATGGCTCAAAGCCGGCCCAGGAGTGAAAGTCAGTGAGACTCTTATCTCCACCTAACTACCAGAAAACCAGAAATGGTGCTGTGGCTCAAGTGGTAGAGTGCTAGCCTTGAACTGAAGAGCTCAGGGACAGGGCCTAGGCCCAGAGTTCAATCCCTGTCACATACACATACACACACAAATTAAAAAAAAAAAAAAACAGCTTTGGCTCACACCTATTATCCTAGTTACTCAGGAGGCTGAGATCTAAGGATCTCAGTTCAAAGCTAACCGGGACAGAAAAGTCCTTTAGATTTTAATCTCCAATTAACTAACAAAATGTTGCACTAAGGGGCCAGGAGTTTGGCCTAGTGGTAGAGTGCTTGCCTAGCATGCATGGAAGACCCAGATTCGATTCCTCGGTACCACATACATAGAAAAGTTGGAAATGGTGCTGTGGCTTAAGTGGTAGAGCAATGGCCTTGAGGGAAGCCCTTGGACAGTGCTCAGGCCCTGAATTCAAGCCCCAGGATTGGCAAAAAAATATATGCTGGACTGGAAGTATGATAGAGCACCAAACTTGAGTGAAAAAGTAAAGTGTGTGGTCCTGAATTCAAGTTCCAATATTGGCACTAAAAAAACCAACACATCAACATGAGGAAAGATAAAATGACTCTATGTGCAGATTATATGATTATTTACACAGATCCTCAATATCAACAACTTATAATAAAAAATTAATAATGGCAAGTGGGAAAATAAATATGCAAAAATCAGTAGTTTCCCTCTACAATAGTGAATTAGACAGCAAAAAAGGTATCATTTACATGAATAATAAAAGCCTTATGTAAAGAATTTATAAATAAATCATTGAAAAATATACATGATTTAAGAAGACATTATAAAATTGTTTTTGAGAATATTTAAATACTGAACATATGGAAAGACAGCTTATATGCCTGGGTGAAAAGATTCAGTATTAAAAAGATATAATGTTCTCCTAAACAAGTTCCTAACAAGATTCTAGCAGGATATTTTATAGACATAATGATTCTAAAATTCATATGAAAAAATAAATGTTCAAAAATAATAGAGAGGGGCCGGGAGTGTGGCCTCGTGGTAGAGTGCTTGCCTAGCATGCACGAAGACCTGGGTTTGATTCCTCTGTACCACATACATAGAAAAAAAATCAGAAGTGGTGCTGAGGCTCAAGTGGTAGAGTGCTAGCCTTGAGAAAGCCCAAGGACAGCGCTCAGGCCCTGAGTTCAAGCTCAGGACTGGAAAAAATAATAATAATGGAAAGCTGGACACTGGTGGCTGACACCTGTAATTCTAGCTACTCGGGGCTGAGTATCTGAGAATCACAGTTCAAAGCCATCCCAGGCAGGAAAGTCTGTAAGGCTCTTGTCTCCAATTAACCAGTAGAAAACCAAAAATGGAGCTGTGGCTTAAGTGGTAGAGCACTAGCTTTGAGCTGAAGAGCTCAGGGACAGTGCCAAGGCTCGGAGTTCAAGCCCTATTACCTGCACAAACAGCTTCATCCAACACTGACACACTGACATTCCATGGCAGAGAAACAGAGAGAGAGAGAGAGAGATTGAGATTGCTCTGTGGATGTGTTTCCTTCCATACCCTTGGTTCACAGGTCACCTTTGTAAGATGCTCAGTTGGGTCCCTCACAGAGGAGGCCACTCAGCAATACTTTTCACTGTCTGTTGGTTTCCAGCATACACAAAGCCCATCAGTCTGGCCTTCATCTATTGATTTAATTCTACCCCTCTATCCCCACCCCCAAGACCCTTGGAAGTCCTCAAACCCCTCCCCCAATTTCCCCTTTTATTTCTGCCCCTTGGCTAACCCATTCTGCATCCCTCCCCACCCCTGGTGGGATGGGCCAATATATAAATCAGACTCCCCTTCCCTGCAGTATCTCCCATTTCTCTGAGGAGGGAACCCCAGATCCTCACTGGTATCTACAGACCTCAGGAGGGTTCTAGTTCCTGGCTGCCCTTCCAAGACAGCCCAGAGCTGGCACACCCCCTCCTTTTGCCTTCCTTTACTTCCTCATCCACCTCTTTCCCACCTACCTCAGGGCCTTTGCCCAGGCTGCTCCCTGAGCCTGACCTTCACCACCCATCACCACATTAACCCCCACTGCTATTTCCTTCAGCGGGATGCTGCCCCGGCCCTCGTCTGCTTTCCTAACTCCCATGAAATTATTTACTCAATAGCAATATTCCACGGGGCGGGAGCTGGGTCTCCTTGAGTTGCAGTGGGCAGGGCACAGCTGCCCCCTGGGACACGGGGGAGATGAAGGGAGGTGGACAGGGTTATTTCACAGCCTGGGCAGGGAGGGAAAAGGGCTGGTCCAGATCTCAGCAATCACAAGTAGGCTAGAGACCAGTTGTCAGCACAGAGCCTCGTGAGGCAGAGATAAGACCATAACAGTGGGTGAGGCCAGCCTGGGAAGGGCTATACATACCAAAAAAGGGATTGAACTTTATTCTGTAGGCAATGGGGGAACCTAGGAAGATGTCAGGTGAACTTCCCTGGCTGTTCTTGCCCTTCCTGCTCTGCTTTCTTTCTGGAGAAAGAACTAGCTCTCCCAAGTGCCATCCAGAATGCTTTGGGTCCAAAAGGGTCCGTGGAATTCCATGGAGCCAACCCCCCAGCCCAAGCCAAATTAGCATCTAGTGGTCACTCTTGCAATCCTAGCTACTCAAGAGGCTGAGATCTGAGGATCGTGGTTCAAAGCCAGACTAGGCAGGAAAGTCTGTGAGACTCTTATCCCCAAGTGAAAAGCAAAAAGCTGGAAGTGGAGCTGTGACTTAGAAACTAATAGAGCACTAGCCTGGAGTAGAAAAGAAGGAACAAGGGGCCGGGAGTTTGGCCTAGTGGTTAAAGTGCTTGCCTAGCATGCACAAAGACCCGGGTTCGATTCCTTGGTACCACATACATAGAAAAAAAAGCCGGAAGTGGTGCTGAGGCTCAAGTGGTAGAGCTCTAGCCTTGAGAAAGTCCAAGGACAGTGTTCAGGCCCTGAGCCCATGCCCAAGACTGGCAAAAAAAAAAAAAAAAAAAAAAAAAAAAAACCAGAAAAGAAGGAACAATGCCCAGGCCTTGTACTGGCACACACACACACGTGCACACAAATCAGAGTTCAAGTGGAAGAAAGGGGGACACTCCCCCCAGAGCCATTGAGTTCTCCCAGAGCTGGGGAGTGACCCCACAACCTCTCACCCCCTGAGTGGCTGATAGAGGAGGGGTAGAGAAGACCAAGATATCTACCCTGCCCTTTCTCCCAGTCTTGCTTCTGTGCTGTTTCCTCTGCCTCCTACAACAGAGGGCTGTAATCAGGCCTCCAGGCCTCCAGGCCTCAAAGCCAGGCTGAGATCTGAGGACTGCAGCTGGAAGCCAGCCTAGGCACAAAAGTCAGTGAGACTCTGGTCTCCAATTACATCAGCAAGAAGCCAGAAGTGGAGATGTGCCAGACTTGAGCAAAAAAAGCTAAGAGTGTGAGGTCCTGAGTTCAAGTCCCCCCAATATTAAGGAAGAGAGAGAGGGGGGGGGAGGGAGAGGGAGAAAGTGTGCAGGCAGGATTCTTTACTTTCAATGTGTCATTGATCAGGGCTGGAAATCAAAAATTAGGACATCTTACCTATATTCTTCCAGGGGGAGAAAAAAAAGCAACACTTGCTCACTTGTCAGCAGAAGCAAAGGGGTGTGTATGAGCCCAGGGGCCGCGCATGCGTTGGGAGGGACAGTTAGCTTTCCAGGTCTCCAACACATCCTCCAGCTTTTGAGACTGTGTCAAGCAACTACTGCTGTGAGACAAACCACAGCAAAATGCAATAGCTCAAGACAGTCTTCTGTCATTTCCCACCGTGCTCCTTGGCAGTGCTGGGTGGTTCTGTTGGTCTTATCTGGGATCCCAACCAAGAGGCTGGAGGGTCCAACATGGCCCCTCCATACAGCTGCCGATTGGTGCCGGTTGCCAACTCCCCAGTGACTCATCCTCCAGACAGAGCAAGGACCACAGCACAGGGAACGACCTTATCTAGCCATGGAAGGGAGCCGTGCTGGTGAGGAAAAGTCTTGTCTTGTGTGGAATGAAGGCAGGAAAGGAGGGTGTGCTAAGAATGACAGAGGTCAATGAATGAGGACTAGAGGGATAATTTTTTTCCTTTCAGTGGCCACTGGATTTGAATTCAGCATTTCTACCTGCCTAGGTGAGGGATAAACTTTCTTCTTCTTCTTCTTCTTCTTCTTCTTCTTCTTCTTCTTCTTCTTCTTCTTCTTCTTCTTCTTCTTCTTCTCCTCCTCCTCCTCCTCTTCCTCCTCTTCCCCCTCCTCCTCCTCCTCCTCCTCCTCCTCCTCCTCCTCCTCCTCCTCCTCCTCCTTCTCCTCCTCCCTCTTCTCCTTGTTGCCTGTCCTAGGGCTTGAACTCAGGGTCTGGGCACTGTCTCTGTGCTCAAGTCTAGCACTCTACCACTTGAGCCACAGCACCACTTCTGGATTTTCCCGAGTAGTTTATTGGAGATAGGAGTCTCATAGACTTTTTTGCCTGGGTTGACTTCAAACCATAATCCTCAGATCTCAGCCTCCCTAGTAGCTAGGATTACAGGTGTGAGCCACTAGCGCCCAGCTTGTGTGGGATAAACATCTAACAAATGAAATGGGCCGGGAGTTTGGCCTAGTGCTAGAGTGCTTGCCTAGCATGCATGAAGACCGGGATTCTATTCCTCCATATCACATACATAGAAAAAAGCTGGAAGTGGTGCTGAGGCTCAAGTGGTAGAGCTCTAGCCTTGAGAAAGTTCAAGGACAGTGCTCAGGCCCTGAGCTCAAGCCCAGGACTGGCAGTAAATAAATTAATTAATTAATAAGAAGCAAAACAACTGAGATGTTGACCACCACCTCAATCCAGCAAGATCCCAAGTCTTACTTGAGGCCCAGAGGTGTGATTTCTTTTCCAAACTGGGTTAATCCAAAGGTGCCAAGCTGCCAAAGCGCTTGGAAGAAAAACCTGTTTGGCCCAGTCTCATTCAGTTCCCTTTTCCCCTAGTAACTGGAGAGTTGAACTTGGGGCCTTGTGTTTGACACTACTCTACCACTTAAGCCACACCCTCGTCCTTTGGCGAGGGTCTCATGCTTTGGCTCAGACAGGCCTCCCCTACCTCCTACCTCAATCTAGTAGCTAGGAGGGGCAGCTTACATGACCGCACCTGGCTCTTGCAGTGTTCTGCATTTCTACTTTTTTGCTAGCTTCCCCGGCTGTATGGGTCCCTGGAGGGTGGTACCCTACCTATCTGGTTTGACTCAGTGCCTCTCACAATGCCTATCTCAGAGGCTCAAGCCTGGTGACTGATTAGCAAATGTGCTTTGAATGAAGGGATCCCATGAACACGCACATGATAGTGCAAAGGCCCTCACTAGCGAGGGCTTTGGGGAGGAGTTGGCGTGAGGAGTCAGGGGTGGGGAGGAGATACAAGATTCTAAACTGACTGAGAGCCATCTCTGCCTTTAAGAGCTTGTAAGTCCAAAAGACTGTCTCCAAGACACAACTGGGTCATTTAGTTCCTATTAATTTCTTGTTTGTTTGTTTTGGGACCTGAACTCAGTGCCTAGTAGGCATCAGGCAGAAGCCTCATCTCCAGTCCATTGTTTTCTACCCCAGTGGAAGTTCGGCTATCCACTGCAGCCTAACTATAGGACAGAGATTTAAAAAACCAGGAACAATAAATAATAATCTTGTTAAAAGGTGTGTAAAAGGCTGCTTCCTATTGCAGCCACGACCAGACCTGAGCTGTGTGCTTTCATGGGCTGTGCGGATTCTGGCCCGTGGAGGTTAAGGTGGAGACTGGGGTCAGTGTGGCCATCAGGCAGGGTCATCACTGGAAGACTGGCAAGGAGCAAAGGCAGGATGCAGCCAGAGCCCCTTGAACCTGCCAAAGGTCAGAGTGCAGGCAGGAAGTTCAGGTGCCAGGCTCCAAGGACAAGAGGAGGGCCATGAGTGGGGAGGACCCGGTGGCTTTGGAATGGGGTGGGAGAAAGGATGGGCCGGAAGTGAGGTCAGTACCTCTGGCGTGACGTGAAGGATCCACAGCCAGGAAGGGGACAGAGGGCCGAGGGTCAGGACCGGACACCTCCCATCTGGCTGCCCAAACCCCAAAAATCCCTGGCCACAGGATCTGTCCATTAGCTGCAAAGTGCAAGACAAGGCGAAAAGAACATGAAAAGAAAAAAGATATTAGCTAGAATGTAAAGAAGCTTTTTTGTTTTGTTTTGTTTTGTGGAGTTCATTTTCATTTCCAACTTAAGAGGCTGCCTGCTCTGACTCTTTGTCTGTGTTTACTTTTGGTGATCAGACGGGTTTCCTTTCCTGAACTGAAGATGGATAGGTGACAGGTTTGAGGTTGAATTGTCTCACTGATCTAAATTAAAACCGTGGCAATATTGGTTCCCAGACTTCTGAGGGAAAACATTAATAAAGCATCTGATCCAGTCTGGTTATTTCTGCTGTGACGAACCAAAATCTGGGCCCTGATCCACACATCCTGGCAACCAAAATAATATTCTTATCAAGGGCAGTTAAGAGCACTGGGGTGACCCAACTTTGAGCCAAAGCCTGCCCTCAAAATAATCACCTCCTCCCTGTTCTGACCCCATGCCACTTAGAGCTGCTCCATGTCTTGATCTGACCTCCCTGCTCTCACCGTCTATTGATGTAATAAGAATGTACCATGCGATTAGCTGTAGTCACAGATCCAAGCACCAACAACTGCTCCCTTACCAAGGTAAGAGTGTCCACTTCAACTTTTGTCGTTGCTACTAAAATGCTCCTCTTCCATCAGGCAGTCTGACCCACTGCCTTCATTTTTGTTTTTATTTATTTCGCAATATTGGGATTTGAACTCAGGGCCTTGAGCTTGCTTCACTTGCTTGCTCAGCTGGCACTCTACTCCTTGACCCCCACCTCCAAGCTTGCTTTTTTGCTGGTTATTTTAGAGACAGTCTCACGGACTGTCCGGTCTGGACGGGTATCAAATCAAGAACCTCCACATCTCAACCTGCTGAGTAGCTAGGATTACAGACCTGAATCACCACTTTGTTTTTGTTTCTTAAGACAGTGTCTCCCTATTTGTCCAGGCTGGCTTTGAACTTTGGATCATCCTGCCTCAGCCTCCTGACTGTTCTCTGGCTATTTTTTTGGTGGTTAATTTTGCCTGGAATTTCATAGGCACCCCACTTTCCACTGTCCCAAAGCTACTAATTCCCTGTGGCATAATTCATTCTTTCCCTGCCACCTTCCCCTTCTCAATAATTGAGTTGTTCGGGCTGGGAGAGTCTGGGTTCTGCATGAAGTTGCTGTAGAGACTTTAAGATGGTGAGATTTGAGGGGGTCTCACCCTCTACCGGAGTCAATGGCTACAAAGACCCCTGTTCAGGTCACCAACACCTGCACCTCGCAGAACTTGTCTCCAATCTCCAGCTGAACTTGAGGCAAAAAGAAAAATCTCAATAGCGCAAGTTTCGTCTTTATTAAAACTTTGATGTTTTGATGATTATGGTTTGTTTGCATTCCTTTAGATGAATTTAAAATGCTAAAGTAAGATATTACTCATCTTAATTATTGAGTTTAGGGTCTTCTTTTTTGTTTGTTCATTTGTTTAGAATGCCAGTCCTAGGGCTTGAGCTCAGAACATCACACTGTCACTTGGCTTTTTCACTCAAGGCTAGTACTCTATCACTTCAGCCACAGCTCTGTTTCTGGTTGTTGTTATTTTGTGATTTTTTACTGGTTAACTGGAGACGAGTCTCATGGATTTGTTTGCCTGGGCTAACTTCAAACTTATTCTTAGATCTCAGCCTCCTGAGTACGTAGGATTACATGCTTGAGCCACCAGTACCAGGCCCTGGGGCCCTCTTAAAACCCTAGCAACAGTAAGTAGTGACTCAAATCTATAATCCAAGCTATACAAGAGACTAAGAACTGGAGAAGTGTAGTTCAAAGCCAGCCTGGGCAGAAAAGATTGGCGATTCCATCTCTAATATCTAATAAACAGACTAAAAGTTGGACAAGAAATGTAGCTCTAAAATGCCAGCTGTGAGCAAGAAAGCCCAGCGAGAGTATGAGGCCTTGAATTTGCACCCAGTACTAGCAAAAAGGAAAAAAAAAATAGCAATGACAAACTTATCTTGACTCGCCCAATATTCAGGAAAGTTTTATCACAGTAGAAAAGGGTTAATAGGAATCTCTTTGAGAAGCCTTTGATTGCTGATGGAGCTGGAGAGAGCCATGGTCTCTAGCAAGGCCTGTAACATACAGCTTGGTGGTAGAGCTCTTGCCTACCTGGTTCCACTGCCAGTGCTATAAGCAAGAAAACACAAGGAATCCTGTGAAGCATGGACTACAGAAGCCCACAGCCCAGGTTCAAGTCCAGACTTTGCCATAGGATATAATTTCACCTGAGTCACTCAGCCTCCAGGCCTCCCTTATCTTATCTTAGCAGGGAGCAGAGAGCTCAATATAGAGTTCATGGTAGATGAAGCCCACACATAGGGTCTGGATCACATTCAAAGCTCCTGTGGGGACTGCGACTGTCTCTGGTAGAGGCATATTGCCAGCACTTTAAAGTTAAAGAAACCGAGACTCTACAGTGAGGCCCAGAATTGAACTTTAATGACTTAGTTCAGTGGCTGATATTGCCTTGCCTTTCCTTCCTTTTCTCTCTCTCTCTCTCTCTCTCTCTCTCTCTCTCTCTCTCTCTCTCTCTCTCTCTCTCTCTCTCTCTCTCTCTTCCTTTCTTTCTTGGTACTGGTTTTGGGACTTGAACTCAGGGCCTGGTTACTGGCTCTGAGCTTTTCTTACTCAAGGTTGGCACTCTACCACTTTACCACTTGAGTCACAACTCTGGCTTTTATTTATTTATTTATTTGGTGGTGGTGATTAACTGGAGATAAGAGTTTCACAGACTTTTCTGCAAGGGCTGTCATGGAACCAGAGTCCTTCCTGAGTAGCTAGGGTTACAAGCCTGGGTCCCCAGCATCCTGCTTATTCCTTTTTATTTTGAGACAGGTTCTTGCTGTACAGTCTAGGCTGGTCTCCAGCTTCTGATCCTCCTGCCTTAACCTCTCCAATACTAGGATTATAAGAATATGCCATCAGGTTTGGCTTCTCTTTCTCCTAGTAGTTTCTTCTGTCCCCTTCCAACATGACTGAGGTCGGCCACCAGCATCCAGCCTCATGAATGTACTCCTGGGAGGCCAGGCTCTCTCCTGCTTCGCTGCTGCGGAGCACAACAGGCGACCTGTGCTCTGAGCCCTGCGGGATTGACATTCACCTCCCTGCTGTGCCTAATTCTGCAAACCCTGCACAGGAGAATTGAAGCGGAGATATGACTAGCCTAGGGCCAACTAGCCTGGCCAATTGTCTTCTCCAATGTGTCAAGCCCAAGGCCTTACCAGGAGCACATTTCAGCCATGGGGAGTCTTGGAAGCTTTGTCGTTGGCAGAGGCCTGGGCAGTGGAGGCAGAGCTAGGTGAACACAATTCTTAAGTGACTTGGTCCTAGGGGACAGCCCAATACCGGTCGCTGAACCCTGTTGGAAATTCCTGCAGACCCATACCTGAATATAAACTTGCATTTGTTTATCAGGCACTCTTCTCACCCACATCTGGGTTGCACACTTATTTGCTGCATGTCTTTTGGGCACTTACTGAAAATCTGTGCATCAAATGTCCTACAGGTCCAAATGCTTGGCCTCCTGGCATCCCTGACTTCATGAATGTGGACTCCCTTGACAGTAAGGGGCTTAGATTCTTCCCTGAGCCCTCAGGAGGGCAGATTTTCCACATCCCAAGAAGCGGTGGAACGCTAGTCTAGGTGGAAAAAGCTAAGAGATTCACATGGCTCAGGTAGTAGAGCAGCAACCAATGAGCAAAAATGTCAGATATTAAGTTTGAGTCCTTGTTTAGACAAAAGAGAAACAAAAAGGACACCCATGGCTCATACTTATAATCTTAGCTATGCAGGAGGCTAAGCTATAGGGGGTTGTGATTTGAAGCCAGCCCTGCTAGGAAAGTTGTGAGTCTCTTATATCCAATGAATCCAGTAAACGCTGGAAGTGGAGCTGTGGCTCATGTGGTAGAGCACTAGTCTTGAGCAAAAGGAGCTCAGGGACAGAGCCTAGACTCAGAGTTCAAACCCCAAGATGGGCAAAAGAAAAAGAAAAGGAAAAGGAAAAGCTAAGGGACAGTGCCTAGGTCCCTTAATTCAAGTCCCAGTAGCAGAGCACACACACAGAACACACACACACACACACACACACACACACACAATCTGTTTTCTATTTCCCTCTAAATGACGAACTACTTTAGGGCAGTAGTTAAGTGCTATTTGTCACTATTTTTCCAGTCACTAGCAAATGTTTGAAACACATTATATATTCTATTATTATTATTATTATTATTATTTTACTGACTAGAATGTGAGAATGAGGACTATTAGCTGCTTAATGAAATCTCTGCTTCGAAGATGAGCAGCACTTGATGTTGTTTTTGTTGTTCCACTATCTGGTAAGGGTTGTGTGAGAAACGTGTTATTTCCATGTTACAAGCTCAGCAAGATTGGGAACACAGCAGGACCTTGCAAACAGGGAATAACATCACCAGAATTTGAACTAAGGTCAAAGTCACAATCGTTTCCTGGGCAATTATTGGCATTCCATTGTTTGGGTGAAGAACCTTGTTTCCATCCAAGAGATAACTCTGACATAGCTTTCCTGCAGTGTCCTTTTTTTTTTTCTTTTCTTTTTGTGCCCATACTGGGGATTGAACTCCAGGCCTTGTCCTCAACCTTAACCTTTTCTTAAAGGCTGGCATTCTACCATTCTACCACTTGTGCCACAGCTCCACTTCTGGCTTTTGGGTAGTTAATTTGCAATAAAAGCCTCACAGTCTGCCTGACTGACTTCAAACTGTGATCCTCAGACCTCAGCCTACTGAGGAGCTAAAATTACAGGCAACCGGCTCTGAGTGTCCTTTATGGATGAAAAATTGCTATGTTCAACTCTGTCTGCTCACTCAGTCATTCATGCAGAAAACATTTCCATAATGACAGTAACTGGCATCTGTCACGAGGGCCGCTGCTGCTGCAGGCCTTGCCTTAGGTGTGCTTTATCTGCCCAGTGAAGCTGGATGCATACAGACAAGACAAGGCAGAAGAGAGATGACTGCTCCAACTCCTGAAGGATGTGTGTGCAGCATGCGTGGGTTGTGGGGGCTGGCAAAGAGGTCAGAGGTGGGGCTCCAAGCAGGGTGCCTCTCCTCCAGGCCCCAGAGCACAGCCAGGCCTCCTGGGGAGTCTACACCAGATCAACTGGGCATTGTATGGATTACAAGGAAGACTGGTTCTCACTGTTATGGCAGAAGGCAAGTTACAGGAGACAGAGGAGATCAAAGTGGATCCAAGGGCACAGACAGGAGGCCCTCATACGAGGACAGGACAGGTCCTCGCTTCTGTGTCTGTCTCTTTTCCTTTCTTTCAAAAGAAAAAAGGAAAGCCAGGCTCCAGTAATACCAGGCACCTGTAATACCAGGCACTCAGAAGGCTGAGATCTAGGGGAATCACCACCATTCTAAGTCAGCCTAGGTAGAAAAATCCACGAAACTCCATCTCCCAAATAACCAGCATACTGGAGGTTTGGCCCAAGTGGTATGGTGCCAGACAAGCAAGCAAACTGAGCAAGTGCTAGGCCATGAGTTTAAATTGTCAGACCCAGTGGAAACAAGAAAGCAATACAGGGAGAGGAGGAGAAGGAGAAGGAAGAAAAAAATATAAGAAGGAAAGAAGGCAGGAAGGAAGAAAGAAAGAAAAGAAGGAAGGGAGGGAGGGAGGGAGGCGCTGGGCGTGGTGGCTCACACCTGTAATCCTAGCTACTCAGGACGCTGAGATCTGAGGATCATGGTACAAAGCCAGCCTGGGCACTAAAGAACATGAGACTCTTACTGAAGGGGGGGTTGGCAGTAGCCTTGAGCTGAAGGACTCAGGGACAGCGCCCAGGCCCAGAGTTTAAGCCCCATGACCCACACACCAAAAAAAAAAAAAAAAAAGTAAGAAAGAAAGAAAAGAAAAAGAAAGGGAGGGAGGAGAATGGCCAGGAATCCCTAAAATATACAGAATACTTCAAAAAAAATTCAGGGCTGGCCTGGGAGAGTGCTTGCCTAGCATGCACAAAGACCTGGATTCAATTCCTCGGTACCACATACATAGGGAAAAGCTGGAAGTGGTGTTGTAGCTCAAGTGGTAGAGCTCTAGCCTTGAGAAAGTCCAAGGACAGTGCTCAGGCCCTGAGCTCAAGCCCAGGACTGGCAAAACAAACAAATAAACAAACAAAAATTCAGGGCCTGTGGTCAAGGTCAGCCATGCTGGGAGGGGGAAGTTGGAAAAAAGGATTGTGGGAAATGAGAGACACCTCACAGAAAGAAGGAGCAGTCCTGAAGAAGGGGGAGCTAGGAGGGAAGCACATTGAGGACTTGCTTCCTGGATTCGGACGGCTCTGCCCAGTTTCCCAATAGGGCACAGGGAGCTCTAGTGGCCCCTGAGAAAGGCACTGCTGGCAGGGAGAAGGATGACGGGGGCTGACCGGGCATGGTAGGCTTTCTGATCTTGGCAAACTTGCAGTCTGGTGGCTCCTGAAGTGATGTGACAACAGGTTAACAGAGCCACTGAGGGAAGAAGGGGGAAGGGGAGGGGAGGCAGAAGAGAGGCTGACAGTCACCACAGCATCTGAAAGAGGACACCCAGCAGCTAGAGCCCTGTCTCCGCACAGCCTCCTCTCAGGATGGGTCATTGCTTCTGGAGGCATTTGCAATGAGAAGTCCTTACTCTCTTCCTTTTATTAACTTTAATTTGGAAATGGTGATCAGCAATTGCTGTTCTTAGAATGTAATTAGGATTATAAATAAAGCTCAAGAGAGACTTCGGAGGATCCATGGCCTTGCTGTAGTGAGTCCAGGGTCCCAGGAACCTCCTGGAAACTACTATCTATTGGTACATTTGCTTCCTCATTGACTCAAAGGGGCTGCCAAGGTCCCGGAGCATCCTCACACCTCACTGTTTCTAGAGACCATTCAGGCTGGGATTTATTGTAGGAAGTGTGTGTGTGTGTGTGTGTGTGTGTGTGTGTGTGTGTGTGTGTGTGTGTGTGTGTTTCTGCTTTTTTATTTGTCTCTCTCTTTCCTCCTTGCAGCTCCTTTACAGATCCAGCCTCACTTGAACTACCATTGGTTCTCTACTTTCTTAAATTCTGTGTCATGGTGTCGCTTTGGGTTTGTAGATGCATTCTGGGGGGAAATCATTATCTCCGGGGTTATTGTTTTTCCCTTTTAGCCCCAGCTAAGATAAGGGTCAAATGCAAGGCTGGCACTGCTAACTCACACCTATAATCCTTGCTACTCAGCAGATTGAAAGCTGAGGATCCAGGAAGGAAAATCTATTCAGACTTCTTTTCTTATTTTGGCCAGTCACAGGGCTTGAACTCAGGGCCTGGAAGCTGAGCTTTTTCACTCAAGGCTAACACTCTACCACTTCGAGCCACCGCTCCACTTCTAGTTTCTGGTGGTTAATTGGAGAGAAGAGTGTCATAGAGTTTCCTGCTAGGGCTGGCTTTGAACTGTGATCCTCCGATCTCAGTCTCCCAAGTAACTAGGATTACAGATGTGAGCCTCCGTTGCCTGGCTTATCTGCAATTAACCAGTAAAAAGCTGGAGATAGAGCTGTGTCTCAAGTGGTAGAGCACCAGCCCTTGGGCAAAAAAAAAAAAAAAAAAGCTAAGTGAGATTGAGGTTCTGAGTTTCCACCCCAGGACTGGTACAGGAATAAGGAAGAGGAAGAAGTAGGGGGGCGAGGCCGGGAGTTTGGCCTAGTGGTTAAAGTGCTTGCCTAGCATGCATGAAGACCCGGGTTCGAGTCCTCGGTACCACATACATAGAAAAAAGCCGGAAGTGGTGCTGAGGCTCAAGTGGTAGAGCTCTAGCCTTGAGAAAGTCTAAGGACAGTGCTCAGGCCTTGAGCTCAAGCCCAGGACTGGCAAAAAAAAAAAAAAAGAAAGAAAAGAAGTAGAGGGGCGAGGAAGGAGGCCGTTTTCTCAGGGTGGTAGGAATGGCAGTAGCTGAGTTTAAAAACACTCTTGGGATGGTAAGAACCAGCCAGAGGAAAATAATTACAGTGCTTCTAGCTAACACTGTATCTGCTTAAACTCAGCTATAAATAGATCCTTAAACCCTCCTCTGCTTAGCAAGGCCACCTTAGCCTCATTCAGAAGCAGTGACTTGGAGCAGGTAACAGAGGGGTAATTTCTAGTGAGGCAAAGCTCCAGGCTCCCTTAGGGACAACCCTACCCAGTCCCTGGGGAGCCAAGAGGCCAGAACTGAGGGGCGGAGATGGGAAGCATTCAAATCCTTTCCCACTTGACATTGTAAATGGGACAAGTACCTCGGGGAAGAGTAGAACCACTTCTGAGAAAGGAAACCATCCAGCTCAGCGCCCTGCAGGTGGAAGCAGGAGGATCAAGAGTTTAAAACCACCGTGGGGGTATATATAGAGAGACTGTACCTCAAAAAGCTAGTGATTGGAAATACATCTCAGTGGTAGAGCACTTGCCTAACCTGTGCAACGCCCTGGGTTCAAATAGCACCACACATTAAAAAAAGTAAAACATATCTTTAGCTTATGACCCACCTAACCTATTTCTTACCACTAACATGAGAGAGAGAGAGAGAGAGAGAAGAGAGAGAGAGAGAGAGAGAGAGAGAGAGAGAGAGAGAGAGAGAGAGCGCCATCCATTCCCATGGATAATCACACAAATATTCATAGGTGCTTTATTTATTTATAACAACTACAGACTGAAAATGACCCAGACGTCCAAACACAGGTGAATGGAAAAAACAACTCATTGGCCAGTGTATCTCCTATAGTACGTTTTATTTCATGTAAGTCAGATCTCAAGTTGACAAAAATCCTCCCTGTCTGGGAGCACAGGTGAGGGTTTGCATCCTGCTCACGTCAGAGGAAGCCACAGCCAACATCTCTCCAGAATGCTGGACGCAGGACTGACTGAGGAGACCTCTCTGAGCCTGGGCAATGCTACCGAGCTGGAAAAACAGCTCCCTGGCAGGCTGGAAAAGGCTCCTTCCAGCCTGAGCCTTTAAAGGCTGGAATTTCTGGCTGAACGAGAAGGCCAAGGACTATGCTGTGGTCAGCTCCTCAGCTCTGGCTGGCCAGGATGCCCAGTCACCCCTCACACAGGGGGCAATTTCTACCCAAGTTCAGGCCCAGGTGTATCCAACCAATGCCCACAGTCCCCACTACCCCGGAGCAGCAGAAGGAGATGGCCCTGTGTCACACTGTCCACAGGTGCCAACACAGCAGACTCACAGGTGACAGTGTGAACTCAGGGCAAAGTGGAGAGTCCTGGTTGGGGGGGGGGTCTTTTCAACCGGTGGGGAGGGATTTGCAGGCCCCAGAGAGGGCCAGGAAGCCGGGACAACACTGACCAGCCCGGAATCTCGGACTTTGAACTCTTGGCCCAGTTCTCTTTCCCCCACATGCCCTGGGCTCTGGAGGTTTGCTGAGGGAGGCAGTTTTCCTGGGACTGGCTCAAAGGAAGAGCTCTCCAGAGCAGGGCCTGGGACACACAGGGCCTAGACCCTCCAAGGGGGCCAGAAAGCCCATGCGTGACAATGCAGAGAACGGGCCAAGGCCAGTTCTGTGACCCCTGCTGTGGGCCACCATCCATCAGACCCCTCAGAATCTTCTGGTTCCATCATGGGTGACCTGTGACCAGACTCTAGGATCTGGCCCTACCACTGTCTTTGGGTCATGCCAGGTCCTCAGGGGTCTCCAGCTCTTCCTAGTCTCTCTCTGCCACCCTCCCCCACCACACACACACACACACACACATACTGCACCTGTTTTTGTTCTGGCCTTGCTCAATCTCTCAGTTCACAGGCTGTTTGTCCCCAGGGGTCCCCTCCTCTTATCTCCCACACAGCTGTGGCCTGACCCTGGAGGCACAGGCTTAGTTAGTCCTTCTCTTTTCTACCCACTGTGCTCCCAAGCAGCCAGTACAGGCAGAGGCCCTGGAGAGCCTAGGGTTGGGGTTCAGGACAGCCTGGGGTGGGGGTGAGGGGAAGCAGGGCAGGCTCAGGCTTGTGTCACCCTGTGACCTTACATCTCGGTTTCCTCATCTGCTTCTATTATCCCAGCTCTGCATCCCTTCCCCAACACACACACACACTCACACACACACACACACACACACACACACACACACACACACACACACACACTATACCATACCCTGTGTTTTTCTATTAGAGAACATTCATCCATTCATTAGTAATTCAGGAGCTGATTTTGCATGAAGAAAAACCAATCAGAGCTGCAGGATAACACGTTATGGTTTCCTTTCCTGAATGAATAATAACCAAACCAATGGACCTCTATCATATTCCCTGCGAAAACTGTAGCAAGGAAACTGCATTTTGTTCAAGCCCATAAAGTATTCACAGGACTAAATATAATCTTTGTGTGTGAGAGAGGGAGACAGTAGTGAGACGGACACTGTCTCTTAGCTTTTTTGCTCAAGGCTAGCACTCTACTACTTGACCCAGGCCTCCATATCTGTTTTTTGTTTTGTTTCTTTTTCCGGTTAATTGGAGAGGAGAGTCTCATGGACTTTCCTAGCTCACTTGGTTTGGAACCATAATGCCCATGTGATGGAGAGCTAGAATTACAGGTGCGAGCAATCACCCAGAGGCTGAAATGTTTATTTTAGTTGAGCTTTTAGAAAAATACAAAGCAGCTCCAGGCTCCTCCTCCTCTCTGCCAGTCTGGGGTGGGCAGGGGGGGATTCGGAAAATCGGTGGTCTTTAAGACCCCCTTATGGGGGTAGGAGAAAAACTAATGACCCCGCTGACGAAGGGATTTGTAGGTCTACTTGTGTGACATTGGCTAGCACATCGGTCAACCATAATGCGCCATCTCCCTGTGCCTGGCCTGTCTAGGGAACTCTGCCCGCTCACCCCACCTCCACCAGCACCCCACCTCCACCAGCACCCCACTGCTCCTCTGAGCCTGCCAGCCCAGCCAACCATTAGCACCCAGAATCATGGTGATCAGTGCTCCTGACAGCAGGCACGAGAAGGGCCGAAGCTGGGAGCCATGCAGGCTTCTTCCAAGGGTGGAGGAGACTCAGGCTGGGGGCCAGCCCATTGGCAAGGGGGTGTGAGTGTGAGAGTTCGGTGTTCTCCCACGGACTCAGGGTACAAAGCAGAAGACCCCTATCCTCAACACCTCCTATTCCACCAATGGGGAAACTGAGGCCCAGAGAGGGGGCAACTCTGTTCCCTTTATCTTCTCTGTTCCCTGCCTGGTGCATTCAGGTCCCAGTGGAGCAGAGGAAGGCCTCAGAGCTGGATATGGCCAAGCCATCTGGGGTCTCCCTCTTCTGTACTCCTGCCCTTTGAGGGGCTGCTTGAGTGTATGTGGGGGGGGGGTTGCTGCTCAAACCATGGCCCATCCCTGGCCTTGCCCCTGAAGCCAGAGGGGAATTTGCACCGCCCTGGGGCCACTTGCAAAGGTGCAGCCTGTGTGGGGAGAGAATGGGAAGGAGAGATGGGACCACCCAAGTTCTTGGGGGAAGATGGAGGAATGCTTATCAGCAAAGTCCTTCCTGACATAGAGGAGAACACAGTCTGGGAGTTCCTGGCTGCAGGTTATCCCGCAAGACTGAGGCAGAGACATGCTGAGGGGGTGGGGTAGTGACTCTCTCCCTCCCCCCGCAAGCTATGCACTCCCCACAGGACCCCACACTGCATTGACTAGAGGAACCATGTGCCCTGAACTGGCACTCTCATCATCCTTGTGCCTCCTTCTCTGTGCAATCATACCCTATTTCCCCTCTCCACCTTTACACACCTGTCCAGGCTCATCTCAGGTGTCACCTCCTCCTGGAAGCCCACCTTGAGTGCCTGAATGCCTCCCTTTACATTTCCCAGCATCCTCAGCCTTGAGTTACTATTACTTCTGTGGACTTGCCTTACCTTCAAATCTCCAAGAGTGCCTTGCACCTTGCTTGGGTGCTGAACGGGTATTTCTGGAAGGAATTACAGTGATATTTATATTGTCGTTACTGGTGGCTGGTGCCGACAGGCTTCGTTTGAGTCAGGCCCTGAGCTCAGTAGGCCAGTCAGAGCTCCCACCTCCGCAAGGCGGACTGAATACTGGCCCCACTTCTCAGATGAGGAAACTGCCCAGGGGAAATCAGCAGCCTGATCAGGCTGGAAGGAGCCAAAGGTGGAGCCCAAGTTGATTCTGAAGGCAGCTGTCTGTGATGTGCGTGTGTCTCTGTGTGTGTCTATGTTTTGTGTTGTCAGTTGTGGGGCTTGAACTCTAGGCCTGGGCACTGTCCCTGAGCTCTTCTACCACCCTACCCCTGGGCCTGGGTGCTGTCCCTCAGCTCTTCAGCTCAAGACTACCGTCTACCCCTTGAGACCCAGTCCCACTTTCCATTTTCCAGTGGTTACTTGAAGAGTCATGGACTTTAGTGCCCAGGCTGGCTTTGAACCGCAGTCCTCAGATCTTAGCCTCCTGAATAACTAGGATTATAGGTGTGAGCCACTGCGCCCAGCTTCTCTGTTTTGAGATAAGAGTTTTCCTATGTTCAAAAGCTGGCAGGGAACTAAAGATTCTCCTTCCTCTGCCTCCCAAGTGCTGGGATTATAAGAAGGTGCCACCATGCCGGGCTCCCATTGTGACTCTTTGTCTTTAAGCTTCCTTTGTAGCCAGACTCGACAGAGCCCTTGCAGGAGGGTTGAGGTTCTGGTGAGAGGACAGAACCCCCCAGCCCTGGTGGTCTTCCCGCCTTCTGGCCCTGAGGGTCCAAAGCCTGAAGACAGGCCCTCTCCAGGCCTAGTTTGTTGTGGCCCGGCTGAGTTCAGAGGTAGTTTGGATCCTGAGCAGGCCAGGTGACAAGAGTTCCATGCTGGCGCCCTGCCACTGGAACACAATGTACCTTTGCACAAAACCTCCCCTTTGTCCCCTGCTGGGGACAGGCAGCAAGGAGGGCAGGCCAAGGGCAAAATGGTAATGCCACAGGAGTCTGTGTTGACTGACATGCTTGCTCTCTTCTGTCTGAAGTTCCTGACTGAGCTGGAGCTTTAACCCTGTCTTAGCCCAGAGATGGGGAGGTGAGGGCTTCAGGTTCCGTCAGGAAGTTTAGAATGAAGGTGAAGTTTTTTGATCATGAAACTTGAGCCCCCACCAGAGCCGGTCCCAAGGGGAGCCTGTGATGGTTTTGCCTTAAAATTCAGGAAACAAGCTCAATTCCACTGGTTCACGCCTATAGTCCTAGCTACTCAGGAGGCTGAGATCTGAAGATCGTTATTCAAAGCCAGCCTGGGCATGAGAAAGTCCCCGCGGTGCTTATATCCAATTATCCACCAGAAAGCTGGCCGTGGAGCTGTGGTTTAAGTGGTAGGGCATCAGTACCGAGTGAAAAGGCGAAGGGGCGGCACCTGCACATGGAGCTCAAGCCCCAGGACCAGCACAAAAGTTAAAACATGAAAGACAGAAAACAAAGAATTCGCAATCTTTCCTCTCCCCTTGGTGGGTCCCAGTGTCCAGGCCCTCGGGTCCCAGGGGTGTTAGACCTCCTGTTCCTGCCACCACTTCTGAGAGGGAACAAGAAGTCCAGTCTCAGTCATTGGTCTTCACAGAAATCAATCTACTTGAACCCCTCTCCTCACTAAGGCTTGGCAGGTCACCTCACCAAAATGTCTACAGCTGGGATTTGAACTTTGGTCCATGTGGCTGCAGGGCCCATTCTGCTGGGACCCTCTTTCCCACTTGGGTAGTCGATGGTCGGGGGTGGGGGTGGGTAGGCAGAAGCTTGACGACCTGTCTCCTTCAAATGCTGGGCACCGGTGTCCCCAGAGGGTGGGGCAAGTGAGGGGCCATCTGGGGCCAGCCCAGGAAACTGGCTGTGAGCAGCTGCTGCTCTCTGAAGCCCCAGGCCAGCTCAGATCTCCAATGTCATCTGTCCAATATGCCAGCCTGGACCTTGATGTTCTATTGTGTGGACCAATATGCCAAAAAATGCCCATTTGGGGTGTGAGGGGGGTCCTGGTGGGAAGCAGAGAGAATTGCGGAGCCCAGCACTTCCTTTAATGGCCCATGTGGGGGTGGAGGGAGAAAGCTAGTTCCCAGTCTGCTTGTTGTCAGAATGGGATGAGAACAGGGAGAAATGACACAGAAACCCACAGGACACTTCATCACAGAGACCGATGTCCTGCTCAGGGGAAGAGAAGACGAAGAAGAAGAAGAAGAAAAAAAAACTTCTCCATTTTGGCTGAGTAAAGGCAATGATATAATTACCATCATTTATTAAAAAAAACAAAACAAAACAAAAAAGCCCTCTTGTTAATGGCTGATTCCCATGAAGCACAACAATGATTATCTTATTAACTGGATGGTAGAGTAACTTTGTTGTAGGTTTTATTTGGTTAAAACATCACCTTCTCCACATGGGTTTTCAGTCTTCATAGTCTGAGGAGTGGGGAGTGGGGGGGAGGATATTTCCTTGTTGACAGTCTTTTTCTCAATTTCCCCATTTCCAGGGAAGATTTTGTAAAAGTCTGTTACAAGGAGACCTCAAAGCCAGGTCTCATGCAGGTAGCAGGGAGACCCTCCACTTTCTGGCCCCTCCCAACCTTGGACTTGCAAAAGCCAATGGGGATGGGTGAATTAGGTGTCAATCTTTTTTTCTTTTTTCCCCTTAGGATAATGTTTGTTAGTTCACCAAATTCTCTCTCTCTGATACAAGATATGTGTGGTTCAGAAGTAGTGCATGTACATACATCCAGACATGGTCGTGAAAATGATTGATTGTTCTTATAAAATAGATGAGACCTTTGAGCAGAACACTCTTTACAGTATGATGGGATTTTTCCTTTATTTTATTGTATTGTATTTTTTATTGTAGGGGTAATGTATAGAGGGGTTACAGTTACATTATCAGATAGTAGGTATATTATTCTCACACATTGATATCCCTTCTCATGTTTTTGTCCCCATTTCCCTCCCCCCACACCCTCCCAATCATCTTGTTTCCTCCCCTTCCCTTTCCTATTTCAAATAAACAAATAAACGTATATACAATATACCTGGTAACAAAGTCAGATATAGTAACAATATGAGATTAACCAAAGGGCAAAAGAAGAGATGAGAAATAACATAGTACATTAAGAACAACAATCATACAAGATAAAGCTCTTGTTTCTGTATCCTAGAGATTCTTTCATTTAGTCTCAGCCGTGGGGCTTGAACTCTGGGCCTGGGTGCTGTCTCTGAGCTCTTCAGCTCAAGGCTACTGACCTACCTCTTGAGCCACAGCGCTACTTCTGATTTTTCTAGTGGTTAATTGGAGATGAGAGAGTCTCACGGACTTTAGTGCCAGGCCGGGTTTGAACCATGATCCTCAGATCTCAGCCTCGTGAGTAGCTAGGATTACAGGTGTGAGCCACCACACCCCGCCTAGGTATCAATCTTTTGAAACCTTTAGGGTTTTTGTATTCTTGGACTATGTTACTAGGTGTATGTGGATTGGCTTTGGTTTTGTGACATCCTTGTGATTGTGAGTGATGCTGTTGTGTTGGTTTTAGTTCTGTTCTCAAATTCATTGAAGACGCCAAAATCATTCCATCCGAGGTCCATAGTGAAAGAAAGAGTTGCTTTCACCGTGTGTGCTTTTGTGCCTGGCATTTTTTTCTTCTTGTCTTTAGAGAGAGAAGCTGCCAGTTGGAAGCTCCCAGCTGCTCAGGGAGAGAAAGAGGCGGGGGGGGGGGGGGGTGGGAGAGGGAGAGACAGAGAGGAAGGCAGAGAGAGAGAGAGAGAGAGGGAGGGAGGGAGGGAGGGAGGGAGGGAGAGAGAGAGAGAGAGAGAGAGAGAGAGAGAGAGAGAGAGAGAGAGAGAGAGAGAGAGAGAGAGAGAAATGTCCTGTACCATGGACTATCTGCCCTCTGAGGTCCACGGGAGGTTAGGAGGAAGAATCCAGCCTGTGCTCCATCTGGAGACCCCTCTCATCATGACCGAAGTGGAGGCCAAAGAAGGTCTGGGAGAAGGAATCACTGTGTCCTGACACCCCAGGTGTGAGTGGCTGGCCGAGCCCCCTTCCCCCAGATCAGGATACAGGTAGAGACTGCATGTTTTATTTGGCCAGACCCAACGAGAAGCCTGGCTGGAAAGGGTTAGGGAGAGGAGACTCTGGCAACAGGGAAGGCCTTGGCTGGCTCTGTCCCCTCCTGAGCAGAGGGCAGTCTCTGCACATGGCCCAGGAGACCCCAACTCAGGGTTCCTGGGACCCTGCTTCTTCCCCAGCCCTGGCCACTGTGTCCTAACTGCTTTGCCTTTGACCCCTAAGGCATCAGGTATGGTGCTATCCAACAGGAAGATAATGCAAGCTCCATGCAGAATTTCCTAGTAGCTGCATTCTTACAAAGTAACACATCAACAGAAATTAATTTTCAAAATCTATTTGGTTTATCCAATATATCTAGAATAATTATTTCAACCTGAAATCAATGCAAAAGTTAATGAAAACTTTTACTGTGGGCTGGGATTGTGGCCCAGTGGTAGAGTGCTGCCTAGCATGCACAAAGCCCTGGGTTCAATATCTCGGTACCACATATACAGAAAAAGCCCAAAGTGGTGCTGTGGTTCAAATGGTAGAGCCCTAGGCTTAGTGCCCAGGCCCTGAGTTCAAGCCCAAGAACTGGCAAAACAAACAAACAAACAAATAACAATAACAACAACACACACCAAAAAACAATTTTACTTTGTTCTCGCCCCCCCTCTCTCTCTGTCTCTCTGTCTCTCTGTCTCTGTCTCTCTGTCTCTGTCTCTGTCTGTCTCTCTCTCTCTCTCTCTCTCTCTCTCTCTCTCTCTCTCTCTCTCTCTCTCTTTCTTTTTTAAACGGACTACATGGCCCAGGCTGAAAGAGAACTACACAGAATATAGCAAAACATTGACCTTTGTTCAAGCTTAAGGAGCCGTATGGAGCTACCATAGGTGTCACTGTACTTGGCTGTATGTTTGAAATATTCTGACATTTAAAGCTTAGGCAAAACTTTAAGGAGAGTAAATATCTCTGATCCAAGCTCGCTTTAGCCAAGGCTTGGTTCAGTAGTGCAGGGCAATC
Source organism: Megascapheus bottae (assembly GCF_031878675.1). Classification (NCBI taxonomy): domain Eukaryota; kingdom Metazoa; phylum Chordata; class Mammalia; order Rodentia; family Geomyidae; genus Megascapheus; species Megascapheus bottae. Next base: position 37,557,588 of record NC_143525.1, read on the forward strand.
CCCAAGGCCTCTGCCCTCCCTGCGTCCTGACAGTCAGAGGTCATCTGGGTACTCAGTTGAGCAAGGGTTGGAGGTCCTCAGGAATTGCATCAGAACCCAGAAGTTACACAACAAGCATCCACTGGGCCTTGGGATATCCATGTGGGAAGGTTCTGGGGGGATTGACACTGGTGGCTATCAACACCTATGCTCCTAGCTACTCAGCAGGCTGAAGTCTAAGGATCACAGTTCAAAGCGAGCCTGGGTAGGAAATTCTGTAAGACTCTTATCTCCAATTAACTCCCAAAAAAGCTGAATGGAGCAATGTGACTCAAATGGTAGAGCCCCAGCCTTGAGCAAAAACACTAAGAGACAGTGTCTAGGCCTGGAGTCCAGCCACCAATACAGGCACAGGTATGTTTACACACACACACACACACACACACACACACACACAGGTAAATATATTCTACCTGACCTCAGAGCTGACAGAACAGGGGCTTGATCTGCCCCGCCTAGCCCCCCCATCAGTCCCGTCCTTTCTCTCCTGACTGCTGCTCCATTTCTCATTAGGTGTCTTGCTCAGAGTTCTTCTGACCAGACTGAGGGCACTACCCAGATGGCCCACTTCAAATGTCTAAGTTGTTCCCTAACCCCAAGGTCTGTTCTTGTCAATCACCACCTGCCCTCCTCCCCTGCCCCCTCCCCCTTCCCAAAGATCAGAAAGGTTAGGAGGCATGCCAGGTCACTGCATGTGCAGGATGGCCTTGGCATGGTTGTGGGAAGGCAGCATGTGCCGGGCTCTGTGGGGCTATGTCACCCTGGGAAACAGGTCCTGCTGCTTTGCCATTTAAAGAGGGAGTTTGGGCCCTGTTCCCATGGCTGGTTAAAAAGTAACTTATCTTGGTTGTTTGTGAAAAAATGGTAGGCTCGGCCCAGAGACCAGTGAGACCAGCTGCTTCCCAGTGCTCCCTCCCTCCCTCCCTCCCTCTTTTCCTTCCTTCCTTTCTTCCTTTCCTCCTCTTTTCCATACCTCCCCTTTCCCAGCTCCCCAGGCAGATGAGAAAGGCCAAGGAGGAGTGGTGGTATTAATGGCAGAGTACCCCAGCCACTTGGGGCCTTTCATTGGGTGATTTCTTTACCAAGAGCTGCTGTGTCTATTTTATGGGAGGAACAACTAAGGCCAAGTGGATTGAGGTCACTCTGAGTCACTGCAGGCCTGGCTCAAAGTGGTTGAGCCAAGGAGGTGGAGTAGGCAATGGTCTCCAAGACAAAGCTTAGAGACAAAGGTCCTTGTTGGTTCTAGACCCCCCATCTGCCTGGCCTGGCCCATCCTTCCTGCTGACTGAAGAGCCAGCGCACGACCATGGAAACTTGCAGCACCATCCCACATATCAGGGCTGGTTTCAAGAGACAGGGAAACAGCTTCGGCAGAATGGGGGGGCGGGCAATGAGAATGTCACAGCCCCAGTGAGAATGCCCAAGCAAGGCCCAAGTTTGTCTGAGGCTCCTGGGCCCCTATAGGCCTAAGAATTTAAGACAGCTTCCCTTCCTTCCTTCCTTCCCTCCTTCTTTCCTGCCCCCCACCCCCCTCTCTCTTTATTCTTTCTTTCCTTCCTTTCTTTCTACTACAGCTTGAACTCAGAGCCTGGGCACCGTCCCTTAGTTTTGTCACTCGAGGCTAGCACTCTTCCACTTGAGTTACAGCTCTCTTCTAGCTTTTTGCTGGTTAATTGGAGAGTAGTGTCTCATGGACTGTCTTGCCTGCTCTGTGTTCAAGTCTTCATCCTCAGATCTCAGCCTCCTGAGTAGCTATGACTATAGTTAAGAGGCACTGGTGCCTGGCACCTTTCTTTCAGTCTTAAGATAGCATCTTGTTACATCGTCCTGGCTGGCCTGGAACCCGAGTCTTCCTGCCTTCGCCTCTTGAGTGCAGTCCCGCACCACTATGCCTGCCTTGGAAGACCTTTTCTTGACACAGTCACTTAGAGAGTAGGGCTGCTGGCCAGCTCTTTTTTATTCCATTTTGGGCTAGCCTGGTTTGCTTGGGCACTAAGATGGCATACACATGCCAAGCACACCAGGGCCAACCTTGCTTATTGCTGTGAGTGTCATCATTTTCTCTGTCAGGACTCAATTGCCACCATGCACCTACCCGTCCAGACTCATCTGGTGCCAATATTCTAGGGAGACTAGGAAAGGAAAAAGGCATCCCTACCACCCCACAAATCCCAGGCGGACATAGAGACCTTCCCCAGGTCCTGAAGGCTTGGGGAAGAAGACACCTTATCCCCACTCCCAAACAGTGGATGTGAACCCGGAGGCACCCTGGAGAACAATGCCCCTGGCCAGAGATGCCAAACCTGGCAAGAAAGGCGTCCATTCAACAGGCTCGTGGCTCCCATGTCATGATTCTAAGCCCTAGAGGAGGGGGAGGGTCCAGACAGCGTCAGGAAGCATGGCATCCTCAGCTCTCAAGGTAGAGCCTTGAGATGCAGTGCTGGGTGTGTGCGTGTGGGGGGTCCTTACTAAGGGACCTCAGAGGTCCATGAGAGGCAGGAATCAGGGCCACAGAAAGGTCAAGCCAAGGACAGCTGCCTGAAGCAGGCCACAGCCGGCCTCTTCCCCCACACTGCGGGCTGGCTTGGTAGTCACGTGAAACCACACTCAAGTCTAAGGGACAGAAACAAGTACTGCCCCTTCCCCCTGCCTGTGTGTGTGCGCACGCGCGTATGTGTTTGCGCACGCGCGTGAGACCTGGGCCAGTGCAAGTGACCAGTCACCCATGTCCGTTCTAAGTCCAGAGCAGGCGGCCCTGGCACTTCTCCAGATGTGTTCAGACATCTGGATGCCATGGGCATGGGGGTGGAGCAGAGGGATGCCCATTACCTGACGTGTAGGGAGGGAGCCTCGTGCCAGGCGCTCCCTCCCAACCTTTGACCCCATTCCTCCTCCTCAGGGGCAAAGGGAAAGGGTGTGGTTGGTCTCCCCAGGGCTCCAGGCTGGCCTCCATCTTGGCCTGGCCTCAGGCAACTTCAAGCCATCACCAAAACTCACTTCAGCTGATGAAAAGGGAATGTGTGTGTGGTTGGCAAAAAGTTCCTCTGTGGTGGGTCCAGGGCCTTTGTGTCAGAAGGGCCATTCCTTCCCCACGAGTGTTCCAGGCCTCCTGTCCCCAGATGCCTACCTGCTCCCCAGGAGAGACTGCCATCCCAGGACACTGGAGCAGAGCCACCCTACAGAACCGGTTTGAAGCCAAACAATGGCAAGCCAGCTGAGCTGGCAGTGACCACAGACTGAGTACAAATGCATTCCCAGCCAAGAGGGGTGGGGGCAAAGGCCTAGGACAGGAGCAGATGGCATCAGGTGTGCCAACCGGCTCTTCCTTGCCCCATTAGAGCCCAGAAGAGGCCAGGCGCTGTGGCTCATGCCTGTAGTCCTAGCTACACAGGAGGCTAAGCTCTGCGGATCACCTTTCCAAGCCAGCTCAGGCAGACAAATCCAAGAGACTTATCTACTAAAAAGTTGGACATGGAGTTGTGGATCAGGTGGTAGAGTACCAACTGTGAGTCGGAAAAGCCACAAAACAAAAACTTAAGAAAAGGACTAAGGCTCCCTTTCCTTCCTGAGGACCCTATTGCTGCTTCCAGTATATGCAGTCCCTCCCCCTCATGCCTCCTTCGTATGACAGGTGTCCTCCCTGGCCCTGGAGGAGAAAGAAGGGGGTTCCCTAGAGAAGGGAGGGGCAATAGCACAAGATCTACAGCCTTTCACATAGGAACAGGGAGCAGAATGGATGCCTTCAGCCCATATGATTGACAGCTCCCTCCCTCCCTCCCAGAGCACTGAGAGGCCCCTGGGGTCAGAGGGAGGGCTGGGCGCCAGCTCTGGAGGGAAGTTGAGCAGAAAATGGGGCAATATCTGTGGAGATGGACAGTCTGAGCCTGGCCTGCCTGATCTGGTGTCCACAGTGAGAGGCTCAAGGTTTGAAGCCAGCCAGCCCAGCCAGTCCAGGTAAGAAGTTCATGTGAGATTCTTATCTCCGGTCAGCAAAAAAGCCAAAAGTAGAGGTGTGGCAGAAGTGGTAGAGTGCTAGCCTTTAGTGAAAAAGCAAAGAGACAGAGCCCAGTCCCTGAGTTCAAAGCCCAGTATTGTCATGAGAGAGAGGGAAAGAGGGAGGGAGGGAAAAAGAGAGAGAGAGAGAGAGAGAGAGAGAGAGAGAGAGAGAGAGACAGACAGACAGACAGACAGACAGACAGACAGACAGACAGAGAATTTCTGGACATACTGCCTTGCTTCTGCCAAGAGGAGGCTTATGTGACCTTTCTCAGTCCTCTGATTACTGGGCCTCTCTGTGGCTTAGCTTACTATTGTGTGTAGACCCAAACCTGGCTGACCCCAGAAGATGCCACCCCTGGCCTTGTGTTTCTGTGTGTTAGAGCCCACTCTACCCAAGGGATCGCGCATGGGCACATGAGACCCTGGTCCACATCCTGGCTTTCCATCATGCAGAGGGTGGCTTGGGCCAGCCACACCCACTTCCGGGGCTGGGATTACTATCTTCCAAAGGAGGAGGTGACAGGTAGTCCTGAGCTACCAGCTAGCCCCTAGAATATCACTGTCAGTGCCCCTCCTCATCAGTTGCTTCTGCCTCCTAGTCCCACTAAGATGAGGTGTTGCCTAGAGGGAGGTGGGAATTGTTGGGGCGTGGGGTGGGAACAATGACATCTCCCCAGTCACTCAGCTCTCACAGCTAAGAGGGTCCCAGCGAGAGGCCAAGAGTAATCAGGGGGTTCATGTCACCAGTGCTGGTAAAGGACCTTTACAATAGACCCCCTCCTTGGAGATTCCTCTTGGCTTCATTCAGTCTTCCAAGCAAAGTGAAGCTATGTTAGTTCTGTGAGAGAGCAGGAAGCCTAGTCTGAGACAGACTCCCTTGGCTTGCTAAAAGTCACCTGACAAGTCAGGGACTGGGCTGGGGTTTTGAACCCAAGGCAGGCCCACCTACTCCAGCCCAGCCTCCTAACTGAGTCCTGGGTCTCCCTCCTCCACGTCTTAGTCTTAATCGTTACTGCATTGTAAACACCTCCATTCAGGGCCTGACTCTGCAGCCAGCTAAGCCCAGTGATGTCAGTGTTGCCATGGAAACCCTCCCAGCCCGGCAGGCAGGACCAGCCTCCCCTGAGCAGTCTCCTTTTGTGTGGACTTTGCAATGTGTTGCCAAGGCAGTGGGGCCTGCTGGGCGGGTTGGCATGGGGTGGGGAAAGCAGACAAAATCCCACACCGGCCTCCCAGCAACCAGCAGCTCACAGCGTGGAGAGGGAGGAGCTGCAGGCAGAGCGTGCTGGGCTGCTAGGTAGTGAGGGAAGGAGAGATTCACTCAGGACCCCCCAGATGAGGATGATTTAGGGCCTGTCACCTCACTCCCTGGGGCCTGGACCTTATGGAAAGGACAGACGTGCTTTTGCAGGAGGAAGCAGGGGTTGGTGATTTAAATAAGTCCATGATGGGTTCTGTGAACCACCTGTTTGGAGGACAGTGATATTTACTGTGCATCTAGGTCTGTCTGGCTCTTTGGCTGATTTCATCTGGTAGCATCTTCCAGTAATACTGGTGTGTGTGTGTGTGTGTGTGTGTGTGTGTGTGTGTGTGTGTGTGTGTGTGTGTAGGGGGTAGGGAATGGAAGAAACACAACATAATGTCTGTTTTTTAAATTTTTATTGCTATTATAAAGGTGATTACAGTTATATAAGTCAGGTAAATAGTACATTTGGTTTTGTTTTGGGTTTTTTTGGTTGTTTTTTTTTTTTTTTTTTTTTTTGCCAGTTCTGGGCTTGGGCTCAGGGCCTGAGCACTGTCCTTGGGTTTTCTGAAGGCTAGAGCTCTACCACTTGAGCCTCAGCACCACTTCTGGCTTTTTTCTATGTATGTGGTACCAAGCAATTGAACCCGGGTCTTCATGCATGCTAGGCAAGCACTCTACCACTAGGCCAAATTCCCAGCCAAAAGTACATTTCTTTTCTTTTTTTTTTTTTTTTGCCAGTCCTGGGCTTGAGCTCAGGGCCTGAGCACTGTCCTTGGACTTTCTCAAGGCCAGAGCTCTACCACTTGAGCCTCAGCACCACTTCTGGCTTTTTTCTATGTATGTGGTACCGAGGAATCGAACCGGGGTCTTCATGCATGCTAGGCAAGCACTCTACCACTAGGCCAAATTCCCGGCCCCAGCAGTACATTTCTTTTAAGACAATGTCACCCCTTCCCTTGCTGTTTCCCAGGTTTTCCCTCCCATTCCCACCCACAAGTTGTATAGTTCATTTTTGTTTGACCATTGAACCTAGAACCTGCTAGGCAAGTACTCTACCACCTGAGCCAGCTCAGCTGCCCAGTTTTGTTTTGCTTTCTTTCAACCTTTGTCTTACAGTGGAGGACACTGGAACGCAGAAAGCTTAGTTCTTCAGCATGTCCAAGGTCACTCAGCCCAGATAGAGGAATATCTGGGTTCAAACCCTGGAGCCCAGGTTCTAGTTCATAGTGTTCTCAGTTCAGGCTGGCCCCTCAGCTGACTCTTTCCAGGAAGAATTCCTCCCCTTCCTCCCCTTCCCTTGTATGCACACGCTGGTACTCAAACTAGAACTCAAGGCCTGGGTAGTGTTCCTTAACTTTTTCACTCAAGGTGGCACTCTACCACTTGAGTCACCCTTTGGGCTTTTGCTACCTAATTGAAGGCTTTCCAGCCTGCCCTGGCTTCCAATCCTAATCCTCAGATCTCAGCCTCTTGAGTAGTTAGGATCACAAATGCCACTGGCACCTGGCCTCCAGGGAGCATTCTAAGCTGCCCCTGTAGGCCCCCTACCAGCTCCAGGACCTAAGAGGGGGCTGACATGAGATGGATAGATCACGACTCTGGGGCTCCCTGTTGCCTGCATGTGGGGACTCCGAAGCCCTCTTCACCCTAGTAAAGAAACCTGTGCTTTGACCAAAGTCTCAGTCTGGCTTCCTCCTGGCCCTCCAGCCACACCTCTGTCTGTCCTGCAGGTTGTGGTGGGGTCCTGGCTTCCTTTAGAGACTCCTGAAGTGACCCTGGTGTGTCCCCCTGCCTGTCGGTAGGCAGCCTCTGGCCCAGTCCACAGAGATTCCTCCATTCCACCTCCCCACTCTCAGAAGTGGCTATTCTTCTAGGAAGGTAATCTGTATGACCTTTGCAGGCCGGAGTCTTACTGGGCCCAGCTGACAACCCCTCTGGTCCCATGCTCCCCCACCCCCTGCGATGTCTCTGAAGCCTGTCCCTCACCTCAGAGGGCTCCAAGGCTGCTGAGAGGAAGCTGGCCCTCAGCCCTGGGCTCTATTCTGCCTGTTAGCTCTGGGTGACTGGTGGAGCTGTAGCCAGGCTCGGGCCCTGGCCTCCTCCCCTTTCCACCTGTTTCTCTCCTACTGCACATCTGCAAACACCTGCGATGTAAGGTGGGGATGAGAGCTGAACTCATGCCAAAGATGCCAGCAATGGTTGCAGGGTGAATGGCTATGGGACTTCCCAGCCTGTACTACGGCACGCCTAACACCAGCCAGGGGCCGCCCCAAGCCATTCCTTCATGAAGCAAGTATTTCCTGAAGTCTGCACTCCGTACTAAGGAGGATTAAGTTTTTGTTCCATTTTGTTTTGTTTTTAAAATTCCTTACCCGTCTCCAAAAAAAAAAAAAAAAGAAAGGAAGGAAGAAAAGGAAAGGAAAAGAAAAAAAGAAGGAAGGGAATTCATTAAAAAAATAATGAGTGATGTTGAAATTCCTTTGCTCCTACCAAGTATGGATGCCTCACACCTGTAATCCCAACTACCCGGGAGGCTGAGATCTGAGGGTAAGAAAGTCTATGTACTCAAATATCCAACTAAACACCAAAAGGCTGGAAGTAGAGCTGCGGCTCAGGTGGTAGAACTCCAGCCTTGAGCAAAACAACAACAACAACAACAACAAAAACAAAAGGATAGGGCCTGAGCCCTGCGTTCAAGCCATAGTACTGACTTTTTTTTTTTTTTAATGCTTTTCCCCTCCATCTCTAAGATACCATTTTGGGGAGTAGGGGCACCTCTGGAATGCTGCATGCTTCTTAGGATCTGCTTCCAGGGATGAAGACAAGGCTGAGATCAGTTCCTTAGACCTTACCCCCTTCCCACTGGGGCACTTCCAGGCCATGATAAGTTTCCCAGCCCCACTTCTGCAACATGGGGTGAGGCTGTCAGGGGTTGACAGCCCAGATTTAGGGGAACCCCAGGTGCATCTGACCCCTACCACCATCCACAGAGACCAGCACGCCAAGACAATAAATGGAAAACCCTCCCTCAGCTCTTATCACCTGCTCCCTGGTGCAGCCAAAGCGGTAAGCAGAGGAGACATATGGAGGCAAAGGCTGCTTGATGGAAGAGCACCGCTGTGAGCTGGCCCAACCTCCATTTAGCCATCTAAAAATGGGGACGGGACTAGCTCTTGCACAGATATTTGGGGGATTAAATAGGTAACAAGTGGAGATATGTATGGCTCGAGTAGTAGAGCACCAGCCTTGAGCAGAAAGGCCTAGAGAGAACCCAAGGTCCTGAGTTTAAGCCTAAGTACACACACACACACACACACACACACACGCACGCACATACACACGCATGCACGCGCACACACACAGAGTGAGAAAGTTAGGTACCAGTGGTCTGAACCTTACTCAAGAGGGTGAGGGCTGAGGAGTGTGGTTTAAAGCCAGTCCATGTAAGAACAGTCTGTGACATTCTCATCTCCGATTATCCACCAACAAGCCAAGCTGTGTAGGTAGCTCATACCTGTAATCCTAGTTACTCAGGAGGCTGAGATCTGAGGATTGTGGTTGGAAACTAGATTGAGCAAGAAAGTCCAGAAGACTTTTATCTCCAAGGAACCACCTGAAAACTGGAGGTGGCACTGTGGCTGGACATGATAGAACCTGGACTTGATCAGAAAAGGGCCCTGAGTTCAAGCTTCACCGCCAACCAAAGAAACAAAAGCAAATACAAGAACAATAACAAAATGTCAGAATGGAGCTATGAGTCAAGTGGTAGGGTACCAGCCTTGTGTGAAAAAGCTAAGGGACAACATCAAGACCTAAGTTCAAAACCCAGTACTAGCATTAAAAAAAAGGGGGGGGGGCAGAAGTTTGGCCTAGTGGTGGAGTGCTTGGCTAGCATGCACAAAGACCTGGGTTCGATTCCTAGGTACCACATTCATAGAAAAAAGCCAGAAGTGGTGCTGTGGCTCAAATGATAGAGCTTTAGCCTTGAGACAGTGCTCAGGCCCTGAGTTCAAGCCCGGGACTGGCAAAAAAAAAACTAGCATAATGGTGATTATCCAGTACCCTCAACTAGCCCTGTTGACACTGGGCCAAGCCATGCCTATCCATTCTCAGGAACCAGTGCTCCTGTGACATAGGCAATTCTATGCCTTGGTGTTTTGTTTTGTTTTCCTAGCAGATAAGAGGAAAGCTTGGCTCGAAGCAGAGGGCTCCCCCGCTGTCTGTGCTTGCAGTGGGGGAGGACCTGCTGTACGCTGTGGGCTCGGGTGTGGGCAGGACATTCCAGAAACTCCCCCTTCCGAGGCTAAGCCGATTAAGCTTCCCACCTGCTCTTCCCTTCGATAATCCCTGCAGTTGATTTTGTAACCAAACAGCAATGAAGCCATTCTCCAAGGTCAGAAGGAGGCAAGAGCCTCCCCCAAGGTCCCGGGGAATAAATTCATGCTCTTAGACCTAGGGCTACGTTCTCCCAGGTTTTCCGGAAACCCTATCTTCTGATAGTCTCTCCCAGGATGCTTCGTGGCCTTTCTTTCCCTTTCTTATAAATTTGATTCATTTGAGATGGGATCTGGCTATGTTGGTCAGGCCAGCCTGGAACTCCCAGGCTCTAACACTACTCCTGTCTCAGTTCCCCAAGTGCTGAAACTACAGATGTGCCCCACCACACCTGGTTGTTATATTTTAATCATTATATGAATTCCACAAGAACCTTCTCAAACCTGAAGATAAACCACAAACCTGGAGATCCTTGCAGTGTATTTCCCCCCAAATTTCCTTCCACTCTTTGTTCGTAGGACAATCCAGTTTCTCAAATACAATTCTTCACAGGTCTAAAATTCAAACGCATCATTTAATTGGTGTACACCCAGCTGATCCCTGCTTATTTTGAACCGAGGGAATAGAACAGGTCATTTGCAGAGATGTGATAAAGTCAGCCATGTGACTTGCCTCCTACTTCCCTCCCTGAACTTTATAACCCTGGGCATGATGAGAGGAGAGGCAGCTTTTATTGGATGAGATTCAGTAAATCATAATCTCCAGCCAGCTGGCTATGCCCACACAGGGCAGTTAGGAAGGAGGCTAACCAGTACAAATCAGAATCACATTAGGAGGTATGTAAGCCATTGCGAAGGAAATAAAGTGATGTTTTCGTGAGCACCTACTATGTGTCAGCCTTGTATTGGGGGAAGGGGCATCTGTTGTGGGCTTCTTGAACCTATGTAGCTAAGGTAAACTTGAAATAATAATGAAATGATTATAATAATAATTATTAATAATAATCTTGCTTCAGCCTCCCGTGTGCTGAGTTTATAGGTATATAACCACCATGCCTGACTGTATTGTGGAATTTGAGGCCTAAGAAAGATTCTGGTGTTGAAAAGGAGAACATGTGTAAGGTTCTTGCCTATAGTCCCTGCTCTATGATGTTCTCAAGGAGAGCTTGAACCAAGAGTTCAGGGCTGCCAGCCTGGGCAAGGGAGCAAGATGGGGGGGGGGAGGTAAGAGAGAGTGGGGAGGGTGTTTCCTGACCCTTAGTAATTCATAAGTTAGATGAAAATGTTCATTCTTATTCCAAAAATGTCTTTAAATTGAAAGTGTCTTATTAAACTGGTTATTTTCAGGTGCCTGGAGGTCCCACCTGGCTTCACATCTCTTGCGTCTGAAGGAGACACACACAGACACATCAGACACACAGACACACCTCATTAAAGAGTCCTGGCCCTGCCTTGCCTTGGCTTTAGCAGGTCTCGGGTGAGGCTGAGAATCTGCATTTTTCACTAGTTACCTGGTGACCACTGAAGCCACTGATGGTTTGGGGCTTATCTGAGAAAGCCCTTAAGAAGGTATGTGCCCACCTTCCACCAGCCTGCCCACTTGCTTTAACTGGTCTGGGTACTGTTGGGGCTTGGGGATCTCGGATGCTCAGATGACTCTAAGGAGCACTGGGTTTCGGGTAGAAGCCGGCAGACAGGGTTAGGCTGTCAGGCATTTTGCTGGCAGTCTCCTGCCTCCTTTCATATCAGAATCTCAGACACGAGTCAGGAAGCCTTATTTACACCTGTCCTTGAAACCACCTGAGCCCTCCACTACCACGCTTGGGGGGAAAGGACACAGACTTGTTGCTGTCCAAGCAGAAGATGGCAGGCGATCGTATTCTCAGAGCAGCTTCCCAACCTCACGGCTCAGCTGACTGGAGCTGGGTGCGGCTGCCGCCCCCACCATGCCTTACGCATCTGGGCTTTTAGCTGCTTGGCATTGTTCACTGGTCATGCCCATCCTTTAAATGGGAGAAAGGACTGTGTGTGTGCGTGTGCGTGTGCGTGTGATGGGGAGGTTAGCATTCAGCTGAGACTCAGAAGATCTATACCCTAATCTAGGCTCTACTGCTGACTCTTGGGGTGGCATTAACTGACACACACCCCTCTGTGCCTCCATTTCTCTCATGTGAAAGGTGAGAGGCATGGATATGCTGTTGTCCCCCTACCCCTCCTGTCTCAGGGGAGAAAGGGCTCCCTGGTTGTGCAGTGGAGGGTTGGGAAAGACCCTGGGCCTCAGGTAGGAGACAGCAAGGGGCCCTGGTATGGGCTGGGACCAAGTCTCAGCATGTACCTGGCCTGACCACAGGCTCCAGAGCTGGGCCCTGAGTCCTCACCCACAGACTTGAAAGACCAACAACCTGCCTTGGCTCAAAATCCCCACCCAAAACATGGACCTGTAATGGTCTGCCTTGGTGATCCACTGAGCTATACCCAGAACGTGTTTCCTGCAGAGCAGAGCCCCGTGGATGCATTTGTAGGGAGGGGGAAGGGGTTTGAACTCAGGACTTAGGCACTGCTCCTTAGCTTTTTGACACAGGCTAACGCTGTAGGAGGTGAGAGCCACAGCTCTCAGTGGTCAATTGTAAAGAAGAGTCACTCAGACTTTTCTGCTTGGACTGGCTTTGAACCTCAATCTTAGCCTCCTGAGTAGCTAGGATTACAGTCCTGAGTGACTGGCCAGGATGCATCTCTTGATGCAGCAGGTTCCAACAGAGCCCAAACTTCTGGAAATGGGCCAGGCCCTGCCCGAGTTCACTAGATGGTTCTTAAACTCCCTGTAGGACAGGACCACTGAGTCAGGGGGTCCACTGCCCTCAAGTCTCAACCCCACTATTGTCCTATTATACCCATTGTCTCCTGCCCATGCCCCCAGACATTCTGGATGCGCAGCTAGACAGCAAAATCCTCCCTGCTGTGTGACCTTGAATGGGTCACTCAATTTCTCTGAACTGTTGAGATGAAAAGTACAGCTGGGCGCTGGTGGCTCACACCTGTAATCCTAGCTACTCAGGAAGCTGAGATCTGAGGATCAAAGCCAGCCTGGCACAAAAGTCCATGGGACTTCTCTCCAGTTAACCACCAGAAAACTGGAAGTGGTGCTGTGGCTCAAAATGGTAGAATTCTAGCTTTGAGCTAAAGAGCTCAGGGACAGAACCCAGGCCCAGAATTCAAGCCCCACAATAGAGAGAGGGGGGGGGGGGAGAGGGAGAGGGAGAGGGAGAGGGAGAGAGAAGAGAGAAGAGAGAGAGAAGAGAAAAAGAGAACTGCTTGACCCTAAACTCTATGAAGGCTTTAATCCACCTTCTAATGCCCAGCATCTAGTGCACTGTCTGGCATGTAGTAGGTGCTGAATAAATGTTTCTCAGATTATGAAATGGCTTGGCCTAAAGGTGGTAAGCACATTTCATGGTGATGGACAGCAGAGATGGCACAGTGGCTGTCCAGGAGTGTGTCTTAGATCTGAAGCTGACACTGTGGACTTGGGATATTTCCCAGCTTGCCCTTTCTTCTGGCTTACCTGTTGGGGCACACCCCAGAAACTCTGACCACAGGTTACCCAGGCTTTGTCATCCTCCCTGGCTTCCCCCTCCTCCCTCCTAGGCTCATTTCACCAGTAGAGCCCGCCCCAGGGCCTGTCTCAAGGTCACCACCTCATCTATACAAATGAACTCAACCACCACCCGCTCTGCACACGTTTAGCACAGGTCTCAGTATCTCCCTGTCTCCTCCCTGGGCGTCTCTCCAGCTCTGCTGTTCTCCTCTACTGGGCTCTTAGTCTCCACCTCAACCTGCCACCGGCTGCGACACACCACATTACTCCTTTGGCTCCTTAAGTACTGATGTCATTGCCTGACTGGTCACAAGAAGGAAACCCAGGACACACAGTGGTCCATGACCTCCCTGCCAGGCCCATCCCTCCTCAAGCCTGATCACTTAGCCTCTCTCTCTCCCAGGATGTGGGGTCATCTCCTGCCTCACGTCATCCAGCCTGTCACCTCCAGGCTGGCTGCCCCCTGCCTGCAGTGCCTCTCCTCCCTCCTGGTCAACCCTTAATCACCTTTCAAAAGCCAGTTCAGTGTCACCCACTCCAGGAAGGCTCTTCAGACCCTGCCCGGCCTACATTACAGCCTCTCCAGTGCTGCTCTTCTACTACCTTGGTGTGACACCATCCTTCCCCTTGTCACATTGTTTTATAATCATTTAATATGTCTCCTTCTATGTGTGGCTTCTCCATTGCCCTGTCTATTGGAGACAGAGGCCATGCTTGTTTTAGTCTATGTGTGTGCGTGGACAGGGGAGGGGGTGGATGTGTTGCTACTAGGGCTTGAACTCAGGGCCTGGGCATTGTCCCTTAGCCTTTTCATTCAAGGTTGGTGGTCTACCACTTGAGCCACAGCTCCATTTCTGGCTTTTTGGTGGAGATAAGACTTCCTGTCCCAGGTGGCTTTGAACTGTGATCCTCAGATCTCAGCCTCTTGAGTAACTAAGATTACAGGTGTGAACCACCAGAGCCCACTATTACTCGTTGTTGTACCTTTTCTGGACACAGTAACCCCCCCCTTTTTTTTAACCTATTCTACTGCTTTGTAAAGAAGCAGCCCATCATTTAGTATAATTTTATCGTTATCATGGTTTTGTGGAGCCAGAATTTAGATAAATCTCAGCTAAGTAGGTCTCTCTCTGAGGGTCTGCTATGGACTGCGGTGACCCCACAGTTCTGAAGGACTGGCCGCCCACATCAGCACATGCTTAGAGCTGTAGGAGGCCTGGGGTGGCTGCACTGGGTCATTAGGATGCCAGGGTGATAAGACTTTTCACACAGCCTCCCCATCAGAGCTGGAAGGAGGCTGCAAGTCTGGGCTGGTCTAGCCTTGGAAGTGAGGCAGGATCACACCTACGGCATTCTACTGGTAACAAGAGTCCCTAAGGTCAGCCCAAACACAAAATACAAAAGGAAAGGATAAAGACTCTTTCCTTCCTTCCTTCCATGCTGGTACTGGGGTTTAAACACAGGGCTAGGGGGATATCCCTTACCTTTTTTTTTTTTTTGGCCAGTTCTGGGACTTGAACTCAAGGCCTGGTTGCTATCCCTGAGCTTTTATGCTCAAGGCTAGTGCTCTACCATTTGATCCACAACACTATTTCCAGTTGTTATTTCTTCTTTCTTTCTTATTTTTGGGGGGGGGGGTGGCCATTGGGCTTAAACTCAAGGACTGGGTGCTGTCCCTAAGCTCTTCAGCTCCAGGGTACCACTCTACCCCTTGAGCCAAAGCCCTACTTCCCATTTTCTAGTGATTAATTGGAGATGAGTCTCACATTCTTTAGTGCCCAGCTGGCTTTGAACTGCAATCCTCAGATCTCAGCCTCCTGAGTAGCTAGGATCACAGGTGTGAGCCACTGACGCCCAGCTTCCTTTAGATTGTTTTGTTCAGGGCAGGGGCTCTACCACTAGAATCATAGCTCCATTGGAGGTAAGAGTCTTGAGGCTGGCACTCATCACTTTGGATTCAAATCCGCTGCTTGATACTGACATTTTGTAGAGGTAGCCTGATTGTTCTTGTATGTATCAATCTATTGATGAGGATCATACATTTTTAGTATAACCAGTCCATTTGACTTCTAATCAAATAGAGTCATAGAGTAGCTAGGATTGCAGGTGTGAACCACCAGTGCCCGGCCCATTACCCTTTTTTTTTCTGCTCCTTATGATAACACCTGGTATGGTTGCTCCTGAGCTTCTTGGACCCTTCACATTATCCCACCATTCTGGTGGCTTCCAGGATTGCAGGATTGTGTCCAATCTGAGCCTCTTTTAAATCTGCCTGCAAAGCTGCCAGCTTTGCACGCCGGGTGCCCTGGGCCAGCTCCCTAGAGCTCAGACTGTGCAGAACAGGACTAAGGATAGCCGGGTTTAGCAGTCCCAGGGCTGCTGCGGGGCGGGGCGGGGCGGGGCGCCCGGCCCGCAGGGTCTCCGGCCCCAGGCCTCCCGCGGGGACCGGGCTGGCCGGGGAGGAGGGGAGATGGGACAGACGTGCCCGAGCTGGCTCCGAGCCACCGCTTATCAGAGCCGAGCCCTGGCGCCAATTACGTAACTGGGCCTCTAAAGCTGTTTTATTTGTCGATGGAACTCAAATTAAAAGAGGAAATTATTCTCCTGATGCTCAACTCGCCTAATCGCCATCTGGCTCTGCCCTGGCCCCCCCGGCCCCCGCGCACGCCGAGCGCTCGCATCCAGAGGTCTTGAACGCGTTCCAGATTTCTAATTTCGTTTGCTTATGCAACCAAAAATATGACGGCCGCGTTTCCTGGGGGTGATGAAGTCTATATTCTGGGCTCCAGGCTCACTAAAAACGGCAGCGCCGGGCCCGCCCCGCTTCCCGCACCGGCCCCGCTCGCTCGCCCGCCCGCCCGCCCCAGCGCGCGCCCGCCACGCGCCCGCCGGCTGGTTTCGGTTCCTCCCCAGGGCGGCGCGGGCGGAGGCCGGACTGGGGTCCGGGAGACAGGGGAGACCTGTCCTGGGTGCGGAGTGGTTTTCTCGGGCTGATTCTCCAGGGCGAGTGACAGGCATCCATTTTTCTTTCTCGCGTCGGCATCCCCAGAGATCTCCGGGAAGATGTTGAAAGCACCATTGTGTGTGTTCAGGAATAGAATAGGCGGACACAAACAAACAAACAAACAAATCGGAACAACGCATCTATGAACCAGGCAGCCATCGAAGGTGATTTCACGATGGAATAGTGTGTCACTGATTGGAGGGAAAAAAAAATAGGGTTCATCAAGATGCGTTGATGTGGATCAGATCCTTACAAAGCAATCCACCGAAACACACAGCTACTGGAGAGGCTGAGATCTGAGGATCTCACCTTGAAGCCAGCCCCGGCAGAAAAGTCCCTGAAACTCTTATTTCTAGTTAACAACAACAACAACAACAACAAAAACTGGAGGTGGAATTGTGGCTCCAGTGGTTCAGGGACAACACCCAGGACCTGAGTTCAAGCCTTAGTCTCTGTGTACACACACACACACACACACACACACACAGAAATACACACAGCATGGTTCCACTTAGGTGTTTCCCCCCCCCCCCCCAATCAAACAAATAGCAAAAGACAAAGAAGGGGGAAGGGAAAGATGCTAAATTGTTAGCTTGTGTGTTATTTCTACCGTGGAAAGCGGGGGCGAGGGGGGAAGGAAATGGTAAAACGTGGTTTTACTCTATTACCCCACTGTATTATTTGAAATGCACAAAGAGACTGTGTTTATGTGATATTTGCATAGTTTGTTCTTGATGTGCCAGGCGACAAGGGAGCAGGAAGCTGCCCGGATCTACGTTCTCTGGAAGCAGTGGTCAGGACCATCAGGAAGGCATCAGCTCACACCACAACCTCCACCGCCCGCTGGGGCTTTAAGCTTTTGGAATATGGTATTCTGAGGTCTTCTGGAAGGGTGAATGTTGAGCACAGAGCCTCAACTCCAGAGTGTGTGTGTGTGTGTGTGTGTGTGTGTGTGTGTGTGTGTGTGTGTGTGAGAGAGAGAGAGAGAGAGAGAGAGAGAGAGAGAGAGAGAGAGAGAGAGGAGTGCTAGATGGCTCAGTCTCCCTTGTACCTGTAGTTCTGGGTTGCTGGAGGGAAAGAACCAAGCCCATGGTCCCTCCTGCTTGAATCCCCAGGCACTAGGCGATTCCTGCTCTCACGTCTGGTTAGGGCCATGTCACCCTTTCAGCTTGAAGACTTGGGATCAGGGATTTGAGGCCTCAGCTACCTTTGGGAAATTGCTCTAATGTGACTCAGAAAGACACAGAGGCAAAGGGCCTCGTGTGCTGTCCCTGGGTCCTGAGAGGCAGCCACAAACTGCTGTCCCCATGTGCAGGAGGAATTCCAACAAGGAGTCAACATTTTTAATCTGGTTCCGAAATCAAATTCTTCCAAGAAGTTGTGTGTGACTGTGTGACACTAACTTTGCAGATTTCTTTACTTCCAGAGACCCTCTATTATGCACATGGCGCTGTGCAGGCGAGTCAGGTACACTTTTCCCCTAAAGCACAGGAAACTGAGAGCATGACTCATTTGGGGTTTGAACACAAGGGCCTCTTGCTTGTTAAGCAGGTGCTCTTCTACTTTGCCTCTCCCCCTCCTCCCAAGCTCCAATTCCTTTCTTGACTGTAATTTTTGGATGGGGGTCTCAGAGTTTTGCCCAGAGCTGGCCTGGGATCCTCCTGCTTGAGGACTTTGGGCTTGGGGGCTTCCATATCCAGCCTGGGAGCTCTGTTTCTCCAGAGGGACTGAACCATGAGCCCTGGGGGAGGTGGCACAGAAGGTGGAAGACCCATCACAGGTGCACTTTGGGATGATTTAAGTATATCATGGTGTGAGAAACGGAGAAGCTACTGGCTTGCTCATGTGTGCATAGCACACAAATGTGCGCGCGCATGCGCGCGCGCACACACACACACACACACACACACACACACACACACAGACCACAGGATGTGTGTACGGGGGTAGTCTGACAGGATAGGGGATGGAACAAAGTTAAACTCTTCTCAGAGCTTGACTTTGAGTGCATACACATGTCTACACAATCATAGGCACATAGCCAAGGACACACACACACACACACACACACACACACACACACACACACACGCACGGGGCTTGAACTCAGGGCCTGGGCACTGTCCTTGAGCTTCTGTGCTCAAGACTAGTACTCCACCATTTTGAGCCACAGCTCTATTTTTTGGGAGGGGGGTGGTGGGAATGCTGGTAGTTAATTGGAGAGAAGAGTCTCACAGACTTTCCTGTCTGGGTTAGCTTTGAACTGTGGCCCAGCCTGTCGTGTGGCTAGGAAGACAGATGTGAGCTACCATCTCCCAGCTAAGCGCATATTCTTGATGAGAACTACGAAACAAGCGCACGCCCATGCACGGACACCCACACAAGCCTATGTACTTGTGCAAGCTTGCACCCACGATGGCAAAGAGCCTATACACACAAAGGGAGGCCCCAAACACACCAGAGCCCAAACAGGCACAATCACACACACACACACACACACACACACACACACACACACACGCCAGCACGCTCTGATACACATGCACGGAGCATCCATCCAGACACAGGTGCACGGGAACACACTCAGGCCCTGGAGAACACACCTGCATCCACACACCTCCTTGTGCACAGTAAGGAAGAGGGCACAGGGGTGGGAGGGGAACTGGGGCATGGAGCAGCGTACAGAAGGCACGTGTCCTCTGGGTATTTTCATCTTCAGCCTGCGTGGCTCTGGTGCTAGCAGGGGAGGACTAGCAGCTGGATTTGAAAGCAGATGGCTTCCAAGCACCTCTTCCTCCTCTCCCACCAGCACTCCCTCCTCCAATGTCCTGCTCCCCCATCTCCTGCCAGGCCAGGTGCTACCCACCAGCAAAACAGCCAGTCAAGGCTGGGCTGACACTCAGCTCAAGACCCTGGGGTGCAAACACAACCCCACCACGTGGGGCCTCTTTCAGGGCCTGGCCGTGGCCACCTGTGGGGAGCCCTTCCCCAGCTGCCCCACACGGGTACGAGCTCCGGGTTTTCTCCTCCGCCCAGGCTGGCAGGAGGTCTGGCGTAAGGCCTGGCCCTCTGGCTGGTGGAGGGGCTGGTAGATTTTGAAAGCTTGTTAAATCCCTGCGTTCTGACGCACCGATTCAGCACCAAGCAGGATCTAGTGCCCACAGACCTGATGTCAGAGGCTGGACATGGCCTCGGTCTGGTACTGTCCCTTCTGCCCACGTGGCGGTGGGAGGGGCAGGAGAGAGAGGGGAGGGTGCCTCAAAATCTCCAGTGCTAGGCTTGCAAACCTCAGCAGGAGCTTGAAAATGAGGTTGGAAAAGAACGACATGGAAAAATAATCAGAAGCTATTAAGTGAAGAGAACAGATAAGCAGAACACTGTAACCTTGTGTGTATTCTGAAACCCTGACAGATGTGGTGAGGCACAGAGAAAAGCCTGGAAAAGTTAACAGTGACTATCTTTGGAAATTTATCATTCCACAAATATTTATTGAACAGCTACTATTTGTCAGAATGTTTTAGGTGCTGGGGGTCCAGCAAGGAAGAGACAAGCCCTTTATTTAGATAGTGATATTCTAGATCATTCATAGGTAATAAACAAAACATATGAGCTCAGGATTGATTGTATTGATTTTTATTTTTTTATTTTTATTTGTTTTTATAATGGTGATGGGGTTACAGCAGTATGTAATGTTTTATTTATTGTGTGTATGTGTGTGTGTGTGTGTGTGTGTGTGTGTGTGTGTGTGTGTTTTGCCAGTCCTGGGCCTTGAGCTCAGGGCCTGGGCACTGTCCTTGACCTTTCTCAAGGCTAGAGCTCTACCATTTGAGCCGTAGCACCATTTCTGGCTGTTTTCCTACGTATGTGGTACCAAGGAATCAAACCCGGATCTTCATGCATTCTAGATAAGCACTCTACCACTAAGCTAAACTCCCAGA
Organism: Megascapheus bottae; assembly: GCF_031878675.1. Classification (NCBI taxonomy): domain Eukaryota; kingdom Metazoa; phylum Chordata; class Mammalia; order Rodentia; family Geomyidae; genus Megascapheus; species Megascapheus bottae. The sequence continues at coordinate 37,577,683 of NC_143525.1, forward strand.
CCTATTTTATTTTATTTTTAGTTTTTTTGCTGGTTCTAGGGCTGGAATTCAGGGCTTGGGCACTGTCCTTGAGTTTTTATTTTTTCCTCAAGGCCAGTGTTCCACCATTTGAGCCATAATGCCATTTACAGCTTTTCTGAGTAGTTTATTGGAGATATGTCTCATGGACTTTCCTGCCCTATCTGGCTTCAAACCACAATCCTCAGATGTTGGCCTTCTGAGTAGCTAGGATTACAGGTATGAGCCACCCATGCCTAGCTAGTATGTGATTTTTTAAATGATGACAAATGTAATGGAAAAAAGCAATGGAAGGATACGCTGGTTGGGGGATGCAATGCTTTGTTTTTGGCAATATGGATTTTGAGCTCAAGGCCTCTTGTTTCTTGGCTGATGCTCTACTACTTGAGCCATGCCTCTAGTCCAGTTTTTTGATGACTATTTTGGAGATGGAGTCTCATGGACTTTTGTGTCCAGGCTGGCCTGGTACTGAGGTCCTTCCAATTTTGGTGTCCTAAGCAGTTAGGATTATAGTGTGGAAAGCCACTGGGGCTTTCCTTTCTTCCTTCCTTTGTTCCTTTCTGTCTGCTTTGTCTCTATCCCTCCTTCCTTCCTCTCTCTTCTCCTTCCTTCCTCTGTCCATTCTCTTGCCTCTACTTCCTATACAACCAAGATTACAGGTATGTACCATCGTGCTTGGCTTCGTAATTTATAAGACACTATCTTTAGGGATATTTTAGATTTACAGGAAAACACAGTACAGAGTTCTCCCAACTCCTCCCCATACTCATCTTTTTTTCTTTTTTTCACTGAGTACTGGGGTTTGAACTCAGGGCCTGGTGCTTGCCAGTCAGGCACTGGACCACAGGAGCCATATCCCCAGCTCTGGTTATTTTATGAGATAAGCTGTTGCTAGCCTGGATCCTCTCTTTCCTCTTCCCTCCTTAGTTATACTTCCTGAATTGCTTCCAGGACAAACAAGAACCATCGTGTGCAACTTGGTATTGGTTGAGGTGAAGACTCTTGAACTTATTGCCTAGGCCTAGAACCATGCCCCTGGCAGTGTCAGCCTCATAAATAGCTAGGACCACTAGACTGAGATACTGATACCAGGCTGTTTCCCTGTTATTAACTAATCTACCTTAGTAAAATACGTGTCGTGGTGAACAAACCGATGTGGACACATCCTTTTATTTGTATTTATTTTTAAGGTCTATGTAGCCCAGGCTGGCCTTAAAAGCTCTCAATCCTTCTGCCTGCACCTCTTTGGTTACAGGTGTGTGTCTCCACACCTACCGATACATCATTATTAAGAGCAACTCCTAGTTTCCTATAGAATTACCATGGTAATTCTCTTCTATTCTCTTTTCTCTTATCACACTATTTCCTTCTACCACTTGAACTGTGGCTCTACTTTTGGCTTTTTACTGGCTACAAGGAGATGGGTCTTATAGACTTTCCTGATTATGCATTCAGGTTATAATTGATAATATTAATGCCATTGCTGCAAGGTTATAACTTCTGGTGGCTGGCAGTTCTTTCACTGGGTTCCCATGTTCTTTGACCTCCATAAGTGGTTCTTACCTCTTCTTTGGTTTTGTTAAAACAAGATCTTACTAGCCCAGGCCAGACTTGAACTCACAGCTTTCTTGCCTCAGCTCCTTGAGCGCCGGGATTACAGGTGGAACTCAGATTGATTTAAAATTTTTTTTTTTTGTAATAGAGGTTCCTTACTCTCTAAAGGTATAAAATGCATCTTTATTTTTAATAGGGAGACTAAAAAAGGGCAGTCTGGCAAGCTATTGTGTGAGTGGAGGCCTAAGTGAGGCACAAAGCATGGAGATTTTGATGGGCGAGGTAAGTAGCTCCAGCCAGAGAGAAGAAGAGCACATGAACAGGCCAGGAAGCCCCAAGGCAGCTGTGTGCATTGTGCAAGCAAGAACCAGGAGGCCCACAGCCTGGGCCTGGTACCTAGTGGTGGGAGAGGATGGGGTGAAGCAGAGGAGGTGCAGGCAGTGTAGAACCCATAATAAAGGGCCTAGCTTTTTTCCTACACTTGCAGAGAAACCAGACAAGTGACACAATCTCCTTTACTTCCCACCTTGAGCTCTTATTTTTTTTTTTTTTTTGCAGTCCTGGGCTTGAGCTCAGGGCTTGAGCACTGTCCTTGGAACTTTCTCAAGGCTAGCACTCTACCACTTGAGCCTCAGCACCACTTCCGGCTTTTTGCTATGTATGTGGGGTACCGAGGAATCGAACCCAGGTCTTCATGCGTGCTAGGCAAGCACTCTACCATAGGCCAAACTCCCAGCCCCCACCTTGAGTTCTGGGATGCAACCTGGGGGCCAAGGCTAGGTTGCATGGCAAGACCTACAATCAGGCCTAGGTGAAGCCTGCTGACAACGAGGCAGGGGCAGGCTGACTCTAAGCTCTGTGATCAGTATGGCTGCTGGTCTGGCCTGGTTTAGCCTCCAGACAGCCTGAGGGAGGACCAGGTAGGGAGTAGGGGTAGGAGTAGGACCTCATCCATAAGGAGCAATTAGGTAACCGGCTCAAAGGACTGACCCTCCTTAGTAAGGGGGTAGTTTTTCCTGCATTGCTGTGGAAAGAAAGAAAGAAAGAAAGAAAGAAAGAAAGAAAGAAAGAAAGAAAGAAAGAAAGAAAAGAAAGAAAGGAAGGAAGGAAGGAAGGAAGGACAAACATAATGAGGCACTTACTGGTGGCTCATGCTTGAATTAAAAGCAAACAAAAACAATTCCTTCTGGACATCAAGGCCAAGCATGAGATTGTCTCCTGGGCCCACACTCCTGTGCTACAGAGACCTGATGAGACGCCTGCTGCCAGCTCTGACTGGCCGGAATGGGCATCCCTGGCCTTCAACCATCGCCAGGACCTGGAACCCACCCCAGGGACTGTCAGCAGCAAAATGGGTGAATAAATTATGAGTGTCACACAGGGGACTGGTGGCCTGAGACCATGTGACAGTGCTGCTAAGGGTTAGGAGTTCCCAGCTCAGGAACTTGGGTTGGGAGGGTGAGGGAGGAAGGGGGGCTGGGTCATGAGGGGGGGGTGTTCAGGGAAAATCGGTGGGAGGGCCCTGGAGGGGCTTTGGGGGATTTGGGGGGAACCATCAGGTTGTTCTCACTTTGGGTGGCTTCCAGAAGCTGTGTACTTTCTTATCCATTGGTGCAATGTGTGTTGCAAACACTGTGCATGCGTGTGTGTGTGTGCTGGAACTTGGACTTAGGCTGTAATGTTCTTGCTTGGCTTTTTCACTCATTGGCTGTCACTCTACCGTTTGAGCCACACTTCCACTTCCAGCATTTTGCCAATTAATTGCAGGTGAGAGTCTTTCTGATTTATCTGTCAGGCTGGCTTCGAACCTGGATCCTCAGATCTCAACCTCCAGAGTAGCTAGAGTTACAGAGGCGGGCGAGCCAGAGTCCAGTGGGGACGCATAAAATAAAAGGCACAGATCCTGGAAAGGCCGAGTTCTCCTCTCTGTTCTAAGGGGCTTCTCCTGGGGTGCCTGTCCTGCCCCTGGAACTCCTGACGCCAGAAATTAGGGCCTCAGAGCCCACCAAGAACAGAGGAGACCAGGACGCTGGAGTCAGCCCGTCGTTGGGGCCAGGCTGCAGGCAGTCCTATGCTCAGCCAGCCTCAGCTGCTAGCAGACAGGGGCTGGCGTGGCACGCAGTGGCAGGGCGCAGGGCACGGCTGCCAGGGTCCTGAGGTTGTGTCCCCTGCCCCCCTCCACTCGTGGGCCCTTGGGCGGGGGGGGGGGGGTGGGTGATGTCTGTGTCCACCCCTCCCCGCCCCCAGCAGAGCATAGGGAAGCCCAGAGGCCTTGTCTGACCTTGCTCCCCACTCCCAAAGGTCATGGCGTCCGGCCGCCGCCGCTGCCGGGGTTCAGGTTCCCTCCGGCCGTCGGGAAGGGAGGGCCGTAATCCATTCGAGCCCCGGGCGGGCGCGGGGGGCGCGGGTCCAGCGCGGCACCGCCGCCGGCCGCCCCGCGCGGTTATTTATAACCCGGGGTCGCGTTACCGCCCGACCTTCAGCGCGCTGCCCGGCGATCGGGGGCCGTGGGGGTCCAGCCCGCCGCCCACCGCGGCCCGCACACCGCATGCCCCGCCCGACCAGAGCTCTGCGCCCTCCCCGGGCTGCTGTGCCCGGAGACCACCGCGCGCCCCGGCTCCCTGCGCGCGCGCACGCACCGGGCCGGTCCCGGAGCTGCGGGCCCAGCCTGGGGGAGGGGGGCGGGGGAGGGAGGGTGCAGCCGGGAGGAAGAGGCCAAAACTACCCCGGCGTCCTTGCTTCCCAGGTTGCAAATGTCCTGGGCTATTCTGGTGCCGGCTTTATTTACAGAGTAGGCTTCCCGGCCCGGGCCGGTTCCACCCGCTCCCCAGCCAGTGGGGAGGAAGGCGGCCGCCGGGCCGGGGAGACCTGCACAGGTGTGGCCCCGCCTCCCCGGCCCCGCCCTCCCCGCGGCTGAGGCCCCGGCCCCGAGAGGGCCTGAAGGTCACCCACCACGGGCTGCCGACAGCCCAGCTCCTGGCTGCTGGCTTTTCCTCCGTGGATCCCCAATACCCTCCCCTCCCGGGGAGGGGGGGAGGGGGGCTTGCAAAAGGAGGCTGGGGTGGGAAAATTGGCCTATCCACCTACTCAACAAATGTAGTTCAGGCTGGACTTGAACTCATGAGGTTCCTGTCTCTGACTCCATAGTGTTGAAATTATCCACATTCACACCAGGCCAGGCCACTCAACACTTTTTATTTGTGGGGCGGGAGACTTACTGGATACTTGGAGCCTGGTCCCGTGATGGGGCCAAAATAAAAGTAGTTTTTTTTGTTGTTGTTGTTGTTTTTATTTATTTTTGCCAGTCCTTGAACTCAGGGCCTGAGCACTGCCCTTGGGCTTTCTCAAGTCTAAAGCTCTATCACTTGAGCCACAGGACCACTTCCGGCTTTTTCTGTGTATGTGGTACTAAGGAATTGAACCTGGGACTTCATACATGCTAGGCAAGCACTCTACCACTAGACCAAACTCCTGGCCCCTTAAAGTAGGGTGCTCTGTTTGTTTGTTTTTTTGCCCATCCAGACTCTTAAACTCTGAGCCTGAGCTCTGTCCCTGAGCTTCTTTTGCTCAAGGCTAGCACTCTACCACTTGAGCCACAGCATCATTTCTGATTTTTTCTGTGATTAATTGGAGGTAAGAGTCTCACAGACTTTCCTGCTCCAGCTGGCTTTGAACCTTGATCCTCAGATCTCATCCTCCTGAGAATACAAGCATGAGCCACCAGCACACGGCTTCAAAGTAGTTCTTGATAGGGAAACTGAGGCACAGGGTGGTTTGTGGGACCAAGTTCTTAGAATGAGTGAGCACTTGACTCTGAAGACCAAGGCTGAGCCAGTGGTCCCATCCCAAGCCTGGGAAAGGCAGTGGAGACGCTGGCTATTTCCACTCTGGCTGGTCTAAAGACGCTCTCTCTAGACCAGATGCCCTCCCACCGTGAGTTCAGCTCAGCCTGAGTGTGTCCTTTTGTCCTACTGAAGCCTAAGGGGACAGGCCCAGGGGTGAATGCTGGAGTGACTGGAGTCGTTAGTAGTAGCCAAGAACCCCCAGCACTGGGGGAGGAGGCGGTGTGCTCAGGCGCATGTGGGGGAGGGCGGGCCTCCCCTGTATGCAGGATCTTACGGCGGAGATCACTGGCTATCTTGGTAGGTAGGAGGCCGAGGTCCAGCAGAGGCCAGGAAGGGGCTCTCCCTCACTGTGCTAACCCTCCCCTCCTGGTCCACGTGGGCACTTTGTGCCCAGTGGGGGCCCTGACCACTCAATGAACTCAAGGTCTGGAAGAGTCAGCGGCTTTTCCGACCTTTTTGCCAAATGGGATATCAGCACGGGGGGAGGGGGGGGTGACAGTGACTTCATGACAACTGGCAGCTGGGCAGCTGGGGCCAGGAGGGGGGAACAGGGAACCAGGGCCAGGCAGGGCCCAACGACCTGTCCTGTTGAGTTGGCTGCTGGTCTGGGGCCAAACTGGAGCTCCCTTCCCTGTGAGGGAGGCTCAGGCCTCCCCTCTGGGCTGGGTTGGGTGTCTGTTCCAAACCCTATGGTGACGTGGTGTGGGCAGGTAGCCCCTAAAACTCAGGAGAAATCCTTGACATCTTAGGCATAAGCCTTCCCTTCCTTCATGAACCCTTACCCAAAAGGGCTTCTTCTCTGCCAGCCCTTCCTAAGCTTCACCACAGTTTGGAGGGCAGTGGCTTCAGTAGCAAGGCCATTGCTACCACGAGCAAGCCCGAAACCTCCCAGCAGCCTGGGCAGGCCAGGCCAGAAGCCGGGCTTCCTACTCAGTAGAAGGCCTCAGTCCAGCTGGGGCTTCCTCTGACTCACGGGGTCACACTGGCTCCTCTGTGGGCTTAGAGGGGCCCTAGATCACAGACCCAGTGGGCGTGAGCCCTGCCTTTGTGCCCAGAAGCTGAGCTCAGCTTTGGAACTGCTTTCTTCCACCATTTACTAGTTTCTCATCATAAATAATAATAATACCCCCAACCTGAGCTTTATGAAAAGTTCACAAAGGACTTTCACAAACCTTCTCTCATCTCCTCCTCACACTGGCTCTGTAATGAAGAGCTCATATTCCCATTTTATAGATTAACAACAAGCCAAGGAGCAAGTTCCTGGGACAGGACAGGTTGCAGATCACACAGCCAGAAAGTAGCTTGCACGGTGGCCTTCCTGACCTGGGCACCCGCCCTAGCAGTAGCCTTTTCAGGGAGTATAGCTCAGGGGGTAGGCATGGGCTGTACCCACGGGCAAGCCAGACCCTTCCCTTCCTGCCAAGGTGGCAGTGACAGAGAAGCTCTAAGTAAGCCAAGCTGATCAGTGTGGGTTGTCTGGTGGGGAGGGGAAAGGAGGGGCTCTGGGCCCAGGCCAAAGAAAGGAAGAGACCAGAACTTCCTGGAACAGGAGTCCACTCTCAGTGTGCCCAGTGCCAGCTGCTGGCATGTATTCTTCTGCCGTGGCAGAAGAAGGAACATGGGGATGACATAGTGAACCTGTCACTGAGAGAGACACTCAATGTGAAAGAAAACTCTGCCCAAGTTGTGTTTTAGTTGGGTGTGTGCATGTGTGTATATATACATGTGTGTGTTTTTCTTTTTTCTTTTGCCAGTCTTGGGTCTTGAACTCAGGGGCTTAGGCATTGTTCCTGAGCTTCTTTTGCTCAAGGCTAGCACTTGAGCCACAGTGCCACTTCTGTGGTGTTTGTTTTATGGGGTACTGTTTATGTGGTACTGGGGAATCGAACTCAGGGCTTCATGCATGCTAGGCAAGCACGCTACTACTAAGCCACATTCCCAGCTTGCTACACGTGTGTTTAAAAGCAACTTTTCTCCTTGACATTTCCTTTTAACTCAGCAAAATACTGGTGACTGTATCAGATCCTACATTGTTTTTTTGAGCTCAGGCCTGGGCACTGTCCTTTAGCTTTGTCACGCAATGATAGCACTCTATCATCAGACCTTCCTGCCTAGGCTGGCTTTGATACATGATCCTCAGACCTTACCCTCCTTAGGTGGCTAGGGTTACAGGTGTAGAAACCCTCCCCGCCAAGACATGAAGGCCATTGGGCTTTTCCTACAGTGACTCTAAGGACAGCCTGGAGGGAGTTTTATTTTGTTTTTGAGTGGGGTCTTGCTTTGTAGCTCAGGGTGACCTGGAACTCTTGATCCTCCAACCGCAACCTCCTGAGTGCTAGGGTAAGAGCCATCCATGTCTAACTGAAGGGAAATGGCTTTTAATTGAGGCCTGGTTATCTGCACAGCTGGAAAACTCCTAGCCGAGAAAGGGTTGGGGTTTATACCCAGACTTACCCTGTGGCTCCAGAAACCAGGTCTCCTTGGAGCAAAGGTGAGCAGAAGGAACATTCGAGCAACTGTACTGGGAATTCTGAGAAAGGCTTCAGGGCTAGTTTTCAATTGTCACACAGCTTGACCCAGAGCAGGGAGGAAATGTTCCATAAACCCTAACTCTGTCTCTCAGCCCACTCCAGCCCCCAAAGCTGGTTCCCAAACAGTTCAGGTCCTGAACAGAGGAGATGGGTTCCCTCTCTCCCTGCCCCACTCCATTCCTTCGGAGCCAGGCATCCCCTCCCGCCCCCAAGTAATGCGGCACCCCTTTGCTTGGCCCAGCCACTGGAGAACATGTCCTAACAAGCCAGGCATGGGGGAGGCAGGCTCGAATGGAACACCTGAGGACTCAAGCATTTTTACAAGTGGAACTTCCCATAACCTCCACCCCCCACCCCCCACCCCCAAAATCAAGCAATCCAGACGAGCCGAACCTCTCCTGCCGTGTATTCTTCAGCTTCCAAAGGAGACCCAAGGCCATAAAGCTAGGGGTGGAAGAGGGCAGCAAGCCAAGGCCAAACCCCAATAAACTGCCAGCTGAATCAAACTGCAAAGAATTAGTACCGATTGCCTCCACCCTCCTCTCCAGGGAATTAAAAGTCAAAGGGCAGAGCTGCTGACGCAAATGTCATAGGAGACCATGGCTGGGAACAGCTGGGATCCAGCTCCCCAGCTGGCCACAGTGCCCAAGGACACAGCCCCCCCCCCCCAGTCCTCGATAGGGTGCTTCCGGGTCCCCACAGGGTGCAGACCCTATCCTCAACATCTGTGGGGAGAAGGCTCAGCTCCTTCCTCTCATCCTGGCTCCAAGGACAATAGGACTTGGAGACCATGGATCAGAGAAATGCCTGTGAAAATCCTGGCAGACTGGGCTCCCATCTTATGAGGCACCCCTCCCCCAAACGGGAGAGAAACCTGTCTCCCTTGGAGTTGGGGGAGGGGGAGGTGGTGCCTGGCTCCTTAAATCCTTCCTGCCCCTCCTCCTAGGCATGGCAGGCACACCCTGGAAGCTCCACCAGGTCTGTGCACCAGTGATGACCCCCAGCGGTCAGTGCAGGACTTGACTTTGGGCTCTGGGCTGGGTTGGCTGTCTACCAGCTGGGCCAGCAAGCTGGGGATTGGATTTTGGTTAAGCGGGTCCACTGTAGGTCTTGATTTTTCCTAATTGCACTGCTGTTAGACCTCAACTGAGATGTCTCACCTTTGGCAAATCAGGCTCAACACAGTCTTAGTGTGAATTCCTCATCTTCAAGGCTTGAACCTACTTCTAACCCTGCCTCCCAGTTTCTATTAATAGCATGCCACACCCAGTCCCTGAGTTTCCAAACCTCAGCGTCATCCCCAACCTCTCCCCACTGGGCTGGGCGGCGGCCTGGCCCTGCCCTGTCAGGCCCCTCCTCAGTCTACAGGCTGTCTGGATGGGCATAGTTCCTGCAGTCAGCTACTTGCTGACATTCTCAACAGAGCTGCCCAAGGGCCAGGCCTGGGCATGTGACCCACCATCTCCCTACTTACTGACTGTGCAACTTGAAGCAAGTTGCTTCACCTCCTTGGATTGCAGCTGCAATGTTAATCAGGTGAATATTAAGTGTATGAAGAGCCTATGGCGTGGAAGGCTCTCGACACATTTGAATTAATAGAACTCATCCCACCAACCATCCCGTCTCTAATTGTACATAAAAGGAAATAGGCCTTAACGAGCAGGAAAGCTGAATTCTGGGTGTCTTTATGCCAGGCAGCAGAGGCCAGGAACTTGGAAATTCCTGGAAGTCTTTGTGTACTCTCACCCCCATCAACACATTCTGGAAACCAGCATTAAAAGTGAGTTCATGGGCCCATCTCCCCCGAGGGCACATCTGGGTAGGTATTGAGGTCACTAGGCCACAGGAAATAGTTCTGGGATGGGACAAGTCTAGATCACCTCCAGTGGCCTGAGTCAGGGCAGCCCATGGGTGAGGTGGGCAGGGAGGCTCAAGACACAGAGAGGCAGGCAGGGATGTGGTCAGGCCTCCCGCATCCTACCCTGGATCCATCTCCTTTCACCCCCTACTCTTGGGCCCCTTGACTTGCTTAGGCGGTAAGAGGGGTACTGGTTGACTCAGCTCACTGTGGTCCAGGTCTGTTTTGCTGTGGGTAGGCAGATGTTCTTGACATTTTCTTGCTCCATATATGAAAACCTGGAATCCATTTGCTTCCTGAAGTTGGTGCGTGCGTGCGTGCGTGCGTGCGTGTGTGTGTGTGTGTGTGTGTGTGCGCGTGCAGGTACTGGAACTTGCACTTAGGGCCTGGATACTGTCCCTTAACTTTTTTGTTGTTGTTGTTCGAGGCTGGTGCTCTAACACTTGAGCCACAGCTTCATTTCCAGCTTTTTGTGTTTAGTGATAAGAGTCTCTCAGACTTTTCTGCTCTGCCTGGCTTTGAACTTTGATCCTCAGAGCTCAGCTTCCTCAGTAGCTATGCCTGCTAGTTCTCTGAAGTGAATGGCTGCCTTAGCGTCTTAGGAAGATGGCTGTAGCTGTGACAATTTTTAAAGGGGAATTTTACCTCAACTTTTAAAGGTGGGAAAGGCAGATGAGTGGACCCAAACTGTGCCCATCCTAAAGTTTTTGGGTGTCTGTCCTCTAAGATGGGTTGTGAAACAGGGACACTCTCCCTGCCCCAGGGCCCACTGTTAAAGTTGGGGACAGCTGGGCGCTGGTGGCTCATGCCTGTAATCCTAGCTACTCAGGATCACAGTTCAAAGCCAATCCAGGCAGGAAAGTCTATGAGACTCTTATCTCCCTCCAGTTAACTACCAGAAAACAGAACTGGAGCTATGGCTCAAAGTGGTCAAGCACTAGTCTTGGGCAAGCACTAGTCAGGGACAGCACTCAGGACCCAAGTTCAAGCCCCACCACCAACAAAAACAAGAAAAAATTGGGGCCAGAGGAGGACGACAAGCATCAAGTAAGGGGGACAAGGATGTAGCTCACAGCCTAATCACACTACAGCCACTTGATACCCATTCTCCAGTGCCCGTAACTGACAGGCCCTATTCCTCCCCTGGCTTCTCATCAAGGGTAACTGTAGCGGGGTGCTAGTAGCTCACACCTGTAATGCTACTCAGGTGCCTGAGATCTGAGGATCCTGGGTAGAAGTCAGCTTGGGCCGAAAAATCCAAGAAAGTCCTATTGCTAATTAACCAGGAAAAACCCAGAAGTAGAGCCATGGCTCAAGTGCCAGAGTGCCAGCCTTGAGCAATAAAAGCAGGCAAGAGCCCAGAGTTCAAGCTAGCACGCACACTGACACCGACACAGACACAGACACAGACACACACACACACACACACACACACACACACACACACACACACACCAGTGAAGCCCACAGAAGAGCCCAGGGGTTCCAGGACCTTCTTTTTCTAAGGCCTCTGAGGCCTGGGACATGGTAAATGTCAGGAGTGGGCACCCATTTGGACCTTTACTCTGAAGTTTTGTGAATTGATCTTGATGTTGTCCCCCCATCCCCCAGTTTCCATGCTCACTTCTCAGCCCTTCAGGGAGGATAAAAGCAGGTCCTGAAGGGAGAGGCTTTTGTTCCGGCCATTCACCAAGCTGCTTCAGGAAGACCCTGAGTTCCTGTGTGCTTGTTGCATTCCAGAGGAAAAGGGAACTGTGGGTCTCAGATGAATGAGGACGGAGTCACTTTCCCTGTGGCAGTAGTGACACCAGGCTGGCTCCAGACCCCTGCTGCCACCTCTGACAAGCCCAGGCAGGTGGTTGTGAGTTAGTGAGAGGGCACAGCCAGGGAGAAGAAAGGAAGGGGAGCCAGAGACAAAGAATGGCTCACAGCAGCAAGGCTCTAATCTCTTCTTAGGGGCTGCATGCTTGTTTTTATTGGAAATGTCCTTCTCCTGTGTGGCACCCACCTCTACCTCTCCTTCCATAGCCAGCCCTGCTGCCAAGCTGGGTGGGTGGGCTGCATTTGTCCCCTGCCACACACACAACCCTCCACTCAGAGATCACCTTTGCCTCTAAGCTGCAAAGTCTGAGTTCTTAGCCAAGGGTGATCCACCATGCTGGTGACTGCATGCTGGCCAGGGACTTCAGAGAAGGGGCTACATACCCAGACTGGCTCCCAAGCACCTGCAGCCTTGCTCCTCAAACCTGGGTGGCTGCTCCAGCACCCACTTGCTTTCCTGACATTCTCAAATGTAAACTCTAGCGTCTTCCCTCCCAGGTGGCTTTCCCTGGCCCTTCCCTTTCTGCTATCAGTCAGTGCTGTGTGTGTGGCCTATAGCTGTTCCCAAGGGCTAGGCAAAGATGGAGAAGCTATCCACCCTTGACCGGGGGCAGGGGTCAGGGACATTTTGCTTCCTGGCTTGATGGTAGGCAGTCCTAGGCCATATCATTTTACAGCACAGAAAATTGAGAGCCAGAGAGAAAATGACCAGCCTAAAGCTGTGGTGACTAGAGAAGCTTGGATGATGGTGTGAGCTTTTTGGTAGGGCGTGTAATGTCTACATCGATACTTAGAGGCCACTGCAAGGTGTGTGGGGAGGGGAGGGGAAGCATGGCCTTGAGGGGTTATTCCAGGTACACAGACTCCCCCCCTCCCTCATCCTCAGCTCCTCCCCTTTTTTTTTTCAGCAGCAGTTACAAAACCCAGGAAATAAATGTGGACTGATGGCCTATAAAGGGCTTAGTTAGTGCTGTGACCTGCTGAGTTATATAACTCCTATTTATTATCCGCCTTGGATGAGGTTTCCATTGAAGCAATTCACTAAGCTGATTCCGTGACATTTCCTTTAACTTGCTCAGAGGTGGCAGCAGCAGAAATTCCTCTGCACCTTCAAAAGACCAGAACTGGTGGTGCCGATGCTTTCAAAAATAACTTTTCATTAATCCCCTGGCCCAATGTTTCTCAAAACCTGCTTTCCTCAGCACCAGTCCCAAACTCTGGGCACACTGGTGGGGGCTGAGGAAAAAGGTGTCTTCCCTTGGTCAGGGTGAAAGGAAGAAATGGGGGGGCGGGGACCAGGGCTATGAGAATCCACTGTGGCCTAGGAGAATAGGCATTGAGTTGAGTCGAGACTGCTAGTCCCATCTCTGCGGTCAGGTTCCCAGCTCCTCTTCCGTATCAGCTTGTCAGTTGATAAAGTGAAGATTTGCCTTTTCATATAGTTTGACCCCCCAAAACTATGGTGTCCTCTGTGGTCTCGTTTGGACTGCTAGGCGGGAGTCTGCAGCCCAGTGGGGTTCAGAGGGAGAGAGGAAGGAGGCTGGCAGCCTTGGGGTGCTCACATTTGGAAGATGATGCCAACATAGCGCCACCGTGTGTTGGAAAGGGAGCAGAGCAGGGTGTCTTGGGCTGGCACCTCTCTCTCCAGGCTTTGGGTGGGTGGATCCGGGAGTCAAGGATCATCTCTAATGAAGCTTCATCTCTCTAAAGATTCTGATGCCTGCTCAGCACCCGCTCAGCACCAGCACTCTGAAGAGGACAAGTGCTTGAGATGCCCGTGAGACCGTATGTTCTTATGAATGGCCCCAGCTAACCTCTTCAAGATGGAAGCGTTGATGTCTTACAGGGGCAGACAATGTCAGGCTTGAGGCTGAAGCAGAAGGCTCCCAAAATCTTTCTGTGCATGGCAGGGGCAGACAGGTATGCTTCCCACATTCTGCCTGTACTGATAATCCTTGTATGACCCGCAAATGTTACACTATCCATATAGTCCCTGGTAGGAAAACAACACAAAACACAAACACACAGAAAACAAAACACAAACACACTGAAAAAACAAACAACAACAAAAAAAGGGGTGGGTGGGTGGGAGCATGGTTTAGGGGTAGAGTGCTTGCCTAGCATGCACAAAGACCTGGGTTCCTTAGTACTGCATACACAGAAAAAGCTGGAAGTCTTAAGTGGTAGAGTGCTAGCTTTGAGAAAGCCCAAGGACAGTGCCCAGTCCCTGAGTTCAAGCCCCAGGACTGGGAAAAAAGAAGTTCTCCACCCTTGGAAGTAAAAGCTAGCTTGCATTAAAAAAAAAAAGTCAGAATGCAGCAAAAGGAAAACAGCTGAAAATCCACTTCTGGATTTGGACTCCAAAGTAACCATTCATATTTATCTGGGATAAGCCACAGGTGGGGGAAGGCAAGCTTGATGGGAAAGGGCAATGAGAAAACTTGGGACACCCAAGGTGAGAGGATATATGTACCTAATTGTGCAGTAATATTTCTCCAACAATCCCACACGTAAGAGAAAATCATTGTGATACTGCTGTTGAAGAAAAGTGAAGTTTCTCAAAGACTTCTCTGCTCTGAGGTTGTCTGCACCTGAGATATCAGGCCCAAAATCCTGAATGGATAGAAAGCAAGACTTCCATATCTTGTGGCAAGTATGCAACCCTCATGGACACCATTCCACACTATTGTGCATATTAATGTTTTACTTAGTTATGTCTTTTTTTTGTGAGTCATGGGGCTTGAACTCAGCCTGGGCACTGTCCCTATGTTTTTCAGCTCAAGGCTACCACCCTACCCTTGAGCCAAGCCCCACTTCCCATTTTCTAGGGGTTAATTGGAGATAAAAGTCTCAGGTCCTTTTGTGCTGGGCTGGCTTTGAACCTTGATCCTCAGATCTCAGCCTCCTGAGTAGTTAGGATTACAGGCATGAGCCATCTCGCCTGGTTAGTTATGTCTGTGTCTGTTCTTTTCCACCTATCTGCTCTGATCGAATTTACCTTTAGTTATTTATTTTTGTCCTGGGGCTTGAACTCTGGGCTTGGGCACTATTCTTAAGCTCGTTTGCTCAAAGCTAGCACTCTACCACTTGAGTCACAATGTCACTTTCAGCTTTTTTTTTATTGTAATGTATAGAGGGGTTAGTTATATTGGCCAGATATTTCAGCTTTTTCTGTAATTGGAAATAAGAGTCTCAAAGACTTTCCTGAGTTGGCTTTGAACCACAATCCTCAGATTTCAATCTCTTGAGAACTAGGATAACAAGAGTGAGCCACCAGCCCCTGGCTCAAATTTATCATGCTTCTGTGTCCTCAAATAAGAATGAAATTAGGTCTAGATCTCATTTTTACTTTCCACGGCATGTTCCTTTTCCTTAAATTGGGGAGAGGAAGGCAAAGAGAAAGGGATCTAGCAGGCCCAGGGTACCTCTCATTCCTTGGGACTCACTTTTAGGGCAGACAGGGCCTGGAAATAAGAACATTCCACATTCAACAGCCATTAATCAATGGTTTTTAATTTTGAAAAAAAAAATCACACTGCGGACCGGGAGTTTGGCTTAGTGCTAGAGTGCTTGCCTAGCATGCACAAAGACCCGGGTTCAATTCCTCGGTACCACATACTTAGAAAAAAACTGGAAGTGGTACTGAGGCTCAAGTGATTGAGCTCTAGCCTTGAGAAAGTCCAAGGACAGTGCTCAGACCCTGAGCTCAAGCCCAGGACTGGCCAAAAAAAAAAAAAAAATCACATTGCAAAGTGGACAGTATGCCGATGTCACTTATTCACTGCATACTTTTGTAGGTACAGCCAATACATCTGATTATACATGGTTATTATTTTCTTTAATCTGCATTGTTATTGGGGTTTAAACTCAGGGCCTGGGTGTGGTCCCTGAGCTTTGTCATGCAGTGTTGGAGTTTTACCACTTGTGCCACAGTTCCACTTCTTGTTTTTATTGGTAGTGAATTGGAGGCAGGAATCTCACAGACCTTCCTACTTAGGCTGGCTTTGAACTGTGATCCTCAGTAACTAGGATTACAGGTGTGAGCCACTGGCATCCTGCATACCTGTCACCGTTTCTGTGATTACTTCCAACACAGCCTAATTTTGAGGGTGTTCTACTATCCGAGAAGCTCCAAACCCCCAGCAGGCCAGCGGGTGTGCTGGCACACACTTTCCCTTAGCCATCTTAGAGCCCACTGGGAAAGTATTCTCACTTCATGGTAAGGAAATGGAAACATAGTGTTACAAAATCAGGAAACAGTATGTCCCCGGCTCTACCCCACTCTCCTGACTTGAGATCTAGTCCTTTCCCTCACACCTGCAACCATCTCCAATATCCAGTTCATCTGGCTGCACCATCTGGTTTCTTGTCTCAGTGGGATTGTTTAACCAGTGGGTAGGGCACCAACTCTAGCCAGTCCTTTGGGTCACCTGACGGTGGTAATGCTCTCTGAAGAGGGTTTCTCTGCAGCCACCAGTGAACTTATGGGCAAAGCAATTGAGAAAACTGTTAGATGTATGGAAATAAAGCTAGGCATGGTTACTAAAAGGTTTTGCATTTTAAAAATGAAAAGCCATGGGAAAATAGCCTTGGCAAGTGAATACAGGCTCATGGGAGATGAAATCTCTTGCAAAGCTTCTAATGTCTCAAAAAGTTCAAAGCATGGCAATCTTCAGTGTTCATGACTCAAAGAGGGAAGATGGATGTGGAGCCTGGGGTCAGCATGGCAGGTGGTGACTGGTGAAGAGTGAATGAAGCTTTGTGCTCTTTGGCAAATGTATTTGGGGATCTGGCTGGGCTGCTCTTGCTCCTCTAAGCAGATGTTATCAAAGGGATGATCACAATCAATCAACTGTTTTGCTGAACACCAAATGAGAGGAATAAGGAATCAAACACTGCAAATGGCTCCAGGATGATTCTGGCTGTACTGCCCTCTCCTGGCTGGCATGTGAACTTCCAGCTGCAAGTGAATGTCTTCTCAGAGCCAGGGCTAATTTTATCCACTACTCTTCTGGGGCCTCAAAACAAGTCATAACTTCTTTTTATTCCCTATCTGTGAGTGAAAGCCACTGTGCAAATATAGGAACTAGAGTTTCAGGCTCTTTTAGTAGTGTTGTACTATCAACCGGACTTCGAAATAGGCTGATCCTGTCTATCAGGTGTTATTACCTGAGGTGCATGAACCAGGATCATGATTTTTGAATCATTTTGGTTAAACCACTTTCCCTCTTTTATTTTTTGCTGGTCCTTCCTAGGGCTTGAACTCAGGATTATGTCCTGAGCTTTTCCCCCACGGCTCCTTCAAGGTGAGAGCTCTACTATTTGAGTCATGGATCCACTTTGGCTTTATTATTATTATTATTATTATTATTATTAGTAGTAGTAGTAGTAGTAGTAGTAGTAGTAGATTGTCGGTCATGGGACTTGAACTCTGGGCCTGGGCACTGTCCCTGAGCTCTTCAGCTCAAGGCTACCGCCCTACCCCTTGAGCCACACACAGTACCACTTCCATTTTTCTGGTTGTTAATTGGAGATAAGAGACTCTGTGGCCAGGCTGGCTTTGCACCACAATCCTCAGATTTCAGCCTCCTGAAGAGCTAGGATTACAGGTGTGAGCCACTGCGCCTGGCCTATTATTATTGTTTTAATGTCGTTTATTGGAGATAAAGAGTTTCTTGGATTTTCCTGCCTAGTCTGGCTTTGAACCACGATCCTCAAATCTCAGCTTCCTGAGTAGCTAGGATCACAGGCGTGAGTCACGGGCACGTAGTCACCTTCCCTTTTGATGCACCGGAGATCTCAGGTCCAAAGATGTCAGAGTAGCATCCTTCTGTCTGAGCCACACATCACGCCTATCTGGGGCACTTCACATGTGCCAGTCCCGGACCTTGCAAGAAGGTGGTTTCAAGAAACTACATTAACATAGCCCCTAAAGCCACAGTTGGGCTGAGGCCCTGATAGAATGAAGGCTCAGTCTCCTCTCTTACTGTTCTACTACATCTCCCTAAAGACACTGGGTATAGGATGAAAGTGCATGAAATTATGGCAGTCTGTGAAACCTATTAAACTTTTCCTCAACAATTAGCCACTGTTGAAAATGAAGAGCAGTCATTTGCAATGGCCACCGAAACCTGGAGGCCTGAGGCTGGTTCCACATAAGTTACTGCAGTTCCAGTTGTGAGGCCTGTGCCTAACACAATCAAAACGACCATTTCTAATCTGCTTCCCTCAACTAGAAGGCTGAAGATAAGACTCAGGAGAACCTATCCGTTTCCAGAGCACAAGAGCAAAGTAGGAGTGAGCCACAGTGTAGTTACATCCTGTACCTCACTGGACAGGTAACTGTGTCCTCAGCAGATGGACTGTCCCATTACTATGCCTCCTGGCATGCCTTTCCCTTCTGCACCGGTGTCAGCCTTTCTTGAGAGTGTCTGGAGACTCTAGCAGGAGAGGGAAGCTGGTCTCCTCTCTCAGGGATGGTTGTCTTGTTCCACCAGCGTGCAGCTTTGGGAGGGACACACATGGAGGGTGAGGATGGATGGATGGGACACCTGCCTAGCTAGCCAGATCAGCTGGCTCAATCCCGGTCATCAGTGGGGTGACAGATCACCCTTACATCCTGCCCGGCCTTTCTTGAAGACACAAGCAAAGACAACTGAATCACAGCAAATACCACTGCGCTGAGTGGGGGTTCACCTGGGACCTCTATATGATAGCCTTACAACTACCCTCCCTCCCAGAATATTCCTCTCCCAGCCAAGTGGACCACGAGCTGTGGTCATTAAAATCCATGCTGCAGCTGGTGTTATTTGGCACCAGAGCTCCCACCCACTATCCACTTCATCTAACGTGGAGCCAGGTAAGTGTCTGGCCCACGTCAAATGCCAGTCTTGACCCTCGGCCATGACATGTTTTAAGGGGAGGACTTTTAGATGGAAATCATGTTTATACTCCCCCAAAAGGTTAAAAAAACCACTCATACGTGTTTCATATACATATTTATATATATATTTCATGTACAAAGTTACATTCTGAACCCCAGGGATTCCATAATAGAAATAAATACCGAAGTAACTACATTGCTAATTGAGCTTTTTGCTCACAGAAATGAAGCCTCAGCCTCTAAGAGACAGCAAGTGGGGCACTCAAAAACCCAATTTTTAGAGGCAGCAGGTAAAAGTTTTGGATAAGATATCTAGGATTTTAAAAAAGAACAACTTTAAAACATAAATGGTTAAACATTCAAATATTGAGAATGTAGGACAAAATTATTAATAAAACTATTTTTTAAGAAAAAGAGAAAAAACATTTAGTGTTACAGAACAGCATAACCCTGTTAGAAAAGCATTTATGACTTCTGTATGTAATTTTTTCTCCTCCTTTATAAAGTGGGATCCTACCAGTCCTTTTCTCAACATGATCAATTATGAGGAGCTCTGGACCCGGCTGAGTCCTTTGGTAATGGTTTTAATACTTAAATACTCAGGTCCATGAGATGGGCAAGATACACATTCTTCAGGAAAGTTAACATTATGAGACAATTTGCTTCATCACGAAGGCTGCCTATGTGTCACAGAGTGTCTTCCTAAATTTAGGAAGGCCTTTACAAGAAAGGTCAATACTGCAACTTTGAGAGGACTGCATTTTAACCCTTTCCTATGCAAACACACTTCACCTGAAAAGTTATGTGCTGCTGCATATTTTGTGCTAAAATGTCTTACAGTCTCTCAACAAGCTGCAACTTTTTTGTATTTGTGTGTGTGTGTGTGCCAGTCCTGTGGCTTCAACTTAAGGCGTAGGTACTGTCCCTGAGCTTTTTGCTCAAAGCAAGCACTCTACCAGCTGAGCCACACCTCTAATTCTGGCATTTTTTGGTGGTTCACTGGGGATAAGAATCTCACAGACTTTCCTGTCCAGGCTGGCTTTGAATCATGATCTTCAGATCTCAGCCTTCTGTGTAGCTAGGATTACAGGCGTGAGCTACTGGCATTCAGCAACAAGTTGTAACTTTTAAGAAATTCATTCCTATTTTAACAATATAGATCCACATGAGTTAGAGGAAAAGCACTCTTACAACTCAGTTCCTAGGAAATACTCTTCCTTTGCCTCTGCCTCTTGGAGACTGTAACCTGCATTTAATTGTTTAAGTGTGAGGTTGCCATTTGTGCAGATCAGCAATGGGCAAACATTGGTAATTTTATATGGATTGACGTCATACATAATCCAAATGTAACAAAACGAGAAGTCTCAGGATTCCTGATGTCTTCCTATAAAAAATGAATTTTTCACATGGACAATGAGATACTCAGACCTCCTTTCTGCCCTATGTGGTAGCTAAGGCAGTTTATATGCCCTTTGCTGCTTGCAAGAAGCTTACATTCTGGCATTTCTACCAAAGGTGTACCCCTTTGACCAAGTAAACATTACAAAAGTATAAACCTGTTATTGGGGAAAGGGATAGGGAAGTAATCAGTAGAAAATGTTAAAATGGCATTACAAACATAAGCAAAGTCTTTTTGTCTTTTCTAGTCCCTTAAGTTAATTAACAGGGCCATAGATTGCCTGACATGCTTAGGTAAAATAACTATATACTTATGTCCCCTGCAAGTTTAAAAGGAACAATTGCAGCCATTGCAAGTTTTCTTATTTCATCTTCAGCGCCTGATTTCCTAAATGACACCAGGTCATATAAACATGTGGAAGGCATCTGGACAAGAGCAGTCTGACTCTAGGACACTTACTTCTTGGGACTAAGATTCCCAAATCCTTTGGTGTCCTTACTAATTTATACAACATTTCCAATAAATGTTAAATAATGCTTTTTTTGGTATTGCCAAAAATGGCTTTAGTTTAAAATGAAAACAGAGAACAAGCTCTGGCAAAGTGGCCTACATTTTATGCCCTGAAGAAAAGTGACTACACAGCTCAAGCACAAAATTATCCAGTAAATATAGCTCTACCAAAGCAGGTTTTTTCCTTCTAAAACATACAGTGACCACAATCTTACTGTGTATACAATGTGCTTATACAACATGCGGCCAAATGGATCCTATAGTCTCCTTGGGCTCATCAAATCCCATGTACTTTATAATCTAATCTAATTAGATATATGCATGAGTCACTGACATTCTTTTTACAGGCATCTTTGCATAACAGTTAAGAAAAAAAAAATCCCTGGTACTTAAGAATGCTAGACAATTAGAGACCTATGTTTGCTTTCTTTTCTTTGAAGCAGACCTTCCAATGATTGGAAATCTGTTTCCAAAAGTTTATAAACTTAAAATAGTAGAGAAACTTATGCACAGAGTAATGAATAAAAAATGGTAAATCAAACATTTTCAGGAAGCTTAAAAGGGAAAAAAACCCTAATTATAGTTTAGAAAATTATTAAACATGAGTTAAACTAAGAATATAATGTAATGTATTTTAAAAATGGACATTGTGAGTGAAAAGATGTGAAGTCCACTCTGACTTTCTATGTGGCGTCTTGACTTTGTTTTCCTTTTAATCATATTTTTCCCCTTTGAAGGTGGCACTTGAGCTTAAGAGAGTGCAAAAGCTTCAATGTGGTATTGACATCCAAAATACTAAGTACCATGTGATATTTTTAGGTAGAACAAAGACAATAATTCAAATTCTGGATTCAACTGGTTGGGCCAGATTCGTATCATCACTCTGTTAATGGCAGTTTTACTTTTGTTAACAGGTAAGAGGAGCCCATGAATATTCAGCAAACATGGAAAAAAACTGAATGGAAAACTACCATCCTCTGATAAAAAAAGACACAAACACAATTCCTTTAAAAAAAACAAAACAAAAAAAACCCTCCATTACTGAAACTGTTCTCTGAGCTACCCAGAACATCTTTTTAAGTTTTCTAATAAATCTCTTATTAAATTGATTAGTATGAAAATGAATGAAACTAATCTCAAAACACAAATCAGGATATTCAGAGAAGCAGGCTTCATACAATTTAGGGTGCTCTAATAAGACAGAAACGAAACTTTTATTTAAATAGTATAGTCTTAATTCCTTTAATATAAAACCCCCCCAAAACCTGATGAAAACAAAGTTTTATATACCATATAAACAAGATTTGTCAATTTTGAAAGTGAAACTTAAGTAATTTACAGTTAGCTTTTAGCCCTCATGGGACATGTAGATAAATCCTGATAATCGATCTGGTATTAGTGTGTGTCAATTTTATAATACATAGGGGAAAACTCTACTATTGTGTGTCACGGTACAGCTTCATTTTAAAGTCTCTCCATTAGTTCCATTATTAGTGACAGCTAAAAAGTGACCCCACCAAATGAAGTGAGTGGTATTAGACTCAGCAGAGTAAACCACATCTGGATTGCTTTCTGTAATTCTGTAGTTTGCAGAAAGTAAACATTCTGTGATTTGATCACAACATACTGAAATTGCCTATAACACTGGTGCAGTAAAATAGCTAGTTCCTCTGTATTGTTATGGTAAAGACAGATATTGCAATATAAAGTTAACAAGAAAAAAATGCTCACACATCATGTGGTGAAACATTTCACGAAAAGAGCATTAAATGAAGAGGAAAAGGGAAAATAAGCCATGCAGAAGAGATGCTTCCCCATTTCTGCTGCTTCCCAGGGGCTCACTCATTGCCGCATATCACTTGCCACACTATCAGGTGACTCCTTTCTGCTTTAGAGACGGATGGTTCCAGTGGAAGATCCTCTCCAAGGAGTTCTGATTCTCCACCTTCATCGCCTAGCGGGTAGGAAGGAGACAGGTTTAGGTTGAACACACAAAATAGAGAATGAGATAAATCAGACAGTGCTCATTGCTAGTTGCAAACAAGATACACAAAGTGTATCTGACTTTCATTGCAGAGAACACAGAGGAAGCAATGTCAGGAGGCAAGTCTTCACCTGTACACACTCAAGCCACTATCTGAGACGTTCATTTCTCACTGTATTGATAAAAGCTACTTCACCATACCACACTGGAAAGTAGTCACAGTACGTCTTCATACTGAGGGCAACAAGAGTTGAGAGCTAAGAAGGCAAAGCTATTCAATTCAGTGTTCCTTCCAAATGGACAGTCTATTCTAGTTTATTTTTATTTTTAATGTAAATTCTTTTTTTGCCAGTTGTGGGGCTTGAGCTCAGGGCCTGAGCACTGTCCTTCGACTTTTCTCAAGGCTAGAGCTCTACCACTTGAGCCACAGCGCCACTTTCAGCTTTTTTCCTATGTATGGGTATTGAGGAATCGAACCTGGGTCTTACTTAGTGCATGCTTGCCAGGAACTCTAGCACTAGGCCAAACTCCCAGTCCTACTCTAGTTTATTTTAAAGTAAGACTGAACTGGGTGCCAGTGGCTCAGACGTGTAGTCCTAGCTACTCAGATCTGAGGATTGTGGTTCAAACCTAGCCCAGGCAGAAAAGTCTGTGAAGACTCATCACCAATAAACTCTTCCCAAAGGAGATGGAAACAGAGTTCTGGCTCAAGTGGTAGAGTGCTAGCCTTCAGCAAAGTAAACTCAGGGACAATGCCCAAGCCCTGAGGTCGAGCCCCAAAGTTGGCACAACAACAACAAAACAAAAAGACTGAGATTAAATATGCAGACATAGAACGGAGCATAGCAAATAACTCATGCTTATTAACATAGAGGTGAAATTCTCCCATCATCTAAGCATAAGAAATTCTCATTGTAACCCCGTAAGGTAGCAGATTCATCACCTCCTAACTAGGTTTTCTTCCCATGATCTTCAGGGTGGAGATGGAGAAAGGAAGGAGGTCTGGGGAGCAGGCAGCGCCAGGAGCACGTGTCCTGATCACAAACCCTGCTCTCCAGGGCCCAGCACAGGCACGGCCCTCCTGATCATGAGCACAGCATGGCTGTTCTAGACTTATCTAGGGAAAGAATCCTTCAGCAGAATCTTAAACATGTGCACCCGAGGAGACACAGATACTCCACAGACCTACTGAAATGATGTGGTGTAAAACCCTGAATATATGCGTATTTCTGTAGTAGTGACCCTTCCCCCCCCTCAGGCTGTGCATTCGGCAGCACATTCAGGACAAAATTCATTTTCTCAACTTAAATGTAATCATGTGCTTACAAGGTAACTAACTACACCTATAGCTAGCTAGTAAGATGCTGAGATTGAAGGATTGAGTTTTGGAGCCCAGGCAGATAAATCCTTGAGATGCTTATCTCTAATTAGGAAAAAAAAAGAGCCAGAACTGGAGGTGTGGTTCAAATGGCAGAGTGTCAATCTTGAGTGAAAAAGCCAAGCAAGAGCAGGAGGCCAGACCAGCACATGTGTGTGCACGCACACGTGGGAACACACAATATACACACGCACACATACACACACACAAATGAAAATAAAATCGAATAAATATAACAAGTATGCCACTGATCCACAACATTATTTTTAACACTGTTTAGTGCCTTTTTATTTTATTTTGTATTTTTTGCCAGTCCTAGGGCTTGAACTCAGAGCCTGAGCACTGTCCTTAGGGTTTTTCAAGGCTAGAGCTCTACCACTTGAGCCACATCACCACTTCCAGCTTTTTCTATGGATGTCGTACCGAGGAATTGACCTGGGTCTTTGTGCATGCGAGGCAAGCACTCTACCACTAGACCAAACTCCTGGCCCATTTAGTGCCTTTTTAAGTCACTGAGAGCTCTATCTACATAGTGACTTACAGCTTACAGATACTCTTTCTCCCTATTCCATCTCCAGACCTGCTGCTTCAGTGTGTATATACGCACATTCATACCTCTACATAGATACACATGGACAAACAGGATGAAGAAAAACATTTTTTCCCCCCAGAAATTTAAAGGAAAGTACTTAGGCATCCTTACGTGGGTAAAGCTCTACTCCTCAGTCACAGCAGGAGCTGAGCTCCCAGTAGCAACAACACTCACCCATCCGGAAGTCAATGTAGCCCTCTCCTCCACTGATGACAAGCATAGACTTCATGGGCATCTGGCTGCTGCACTCCTGAGAGGATGGCACTGCTTTGTCACCTGTTAACTCTGTGCCAGGACTGCCACTCGGTGGGCTAATAACTTGACCTAGAATATACAGAAACAGAAGTATTACTTGTCATTTAGGAGGGCAGGAAATACTGAAAATGTTGACTTACATATAAAGGTCCCTCTATTTTGAAGCACAGACAAGGCATCAGGAATGCTTGACAACTCTGTATTGTCAGAAAACCTAAGGGCCCAATTTGAATTTGTTTTTCTGCAGTATTAGAATTTTAATTCAGGGCCTCATGTTTACTAGGCTGGCTTACCACCTCTTTTTTCTTTTTTATTGATTGTGGGCCTGGGTGCTGTCCCTGAACTCTTCGGCTCATGGCTAGTGGCTCTACCACTTGAGTCACAGCACCACTTCCAGTTTTCAGGTGGTTAATTGGAGAATAAGAGTCTCACAGACTTTTGTGTGTGGGCTGGCTTTGAACCACAATCCTCAGATCTCAGCCCCTAAATAGCTAGGATTACAGGCATGAGCAACTGGTGCCCAGCTCCCACCATCTCTTGAATTATATATACTTCTAGTCCAGTTTTTTGCTAGTTAATTGGAGATGGAATGTCATGGACTTTCCTGTCCAAGCTGGCTTCAAACCATGATACTCAGATCTCTGCCTCCTGAGTAGTTGGTGTGAGACACCAGCACCTGGTCTATTCACTTAAAAAAAAAACACTGTCACCCCTTCCTCACTCTCTCTCTCAATTTATTCATTTCCTTTCCATTTAGGGTCTTGCTATTATACAGGTCTGGCTAACCTCAACTTTTTATAATCCTGCTTATACCCCTCAAGTAATGATAGTATAGGTATGGATCACCATAACCAAAACATTTACATTTTAATTCTGGCAAGAAAAATACCTTATAGCATTTTAGTCATACTTCTAATACAGAACTACTTTTGGGGCGGCTGATTTTGTGCCCTGATCTCAGGGCCTGAGCACTGTCCCTGAGGTTGTTTTGCTCAAGGCTAGCACTCCACCACTAGAGCCACAATGCCAATTCTGGCTTTTTCTTTTTGCCAGTCCTGGGGCTTTAACTCAGGGTCTGGGCACTGTCATTGGACACTTTTTGCTCAAGGCTAGCACTCTGCCATTTGAGCCACAGTGCCACTTCCAGCTTTTTCTGTATATGTGATGCCTAAGGTTTCATGCATGCTAGACAAGCATGCTACCAGTAGGCCACACTCCCAGCCCCACTTCTGGCCTTTTCTGTATATGTGGTACTGAGAAATCGAACCCAGGGCTTCATGCATGCTAGGTAAGCAATCTATCACTAAGCCCCATTCCCAGCCAAGAATTTCTTTTGTATGGTATGTAGAGATCACCTGTGATCCTAGTACTTGGCAGAAAAGCAAGGGAAGACAGAAGAGAGATGACTTACATGGACCACTACAACAAAGGAATCTAACTCACCTGGGACTGCCACAAAGAATTTCACAGCATCCCGGTGCCCATGGAAACAAAGCTGTGCATGTGCCATTGAACAATAGGGAATAAATGTCCCTGGTGTTACTTTGTCACTGTTTTCATCACCATAGACACGGATTACACTTCCAGGACGATTACCTGGTGCTCCTGAGGTTTTATTTGCTGTAACAGACAAATGAAATACCAAGCATTTTCCTCCAGAAAATAGCAGTGATGTAAGAGGTTACTGGTTAATCCTTACAATATTATCTAAAAGCTACAGCCAGTTGACATAACACAAGGGCAGCGACGCCAACTCAAGGCAAAGCTGGAAAAAAGACATAGCATGCTAGTTATTTTTAAGTACTTCAGTAAATGGAGTAGGGGATTTTGCCAGTCTAGCAATAACCAAGCTTATTAGTTTTTAGAATAAAAGAAAACATTTGAATGTTAGGTTTATCTGTTTTTGTGGTTTTTTTAATTCCCCATTTAAGGAATCTAGTCATGACATAGTCTAAAGCACATGAGTAATTCTTTCTCGTTTGTGATAAGACTAAGCCCCTTGAAGGGGCCGGAAAGCTAGCACCGCAGAGCAGCTCTCATTCACTCCAGGTCAATGATTTGCTGGATTACTGCAGTGACCAGACTCACAAAACATCCCCCATCCACAGGTAAGTGAGTAAATGAAACATGACCAGTAACAGGAGTAAATAATGTAGATTAATGGCAGTTTTAAAAGATGTTCATGTTTTATTGGAGAGAAAACAAGTCTGAAAGAAAGTTCAGCTGCAACGAAAGATGATAAATAGACTAAGCTGCTGAGCATTTGGTGGCCATGTAAGAAATGTTAAAAGAAAAACAAAATCTGCTGCAATGCTGACTGCCAGTGGTGACTGAAGAACATTCAAGAAGGTGTACTAGACAGGAGGGGACCGCCTCACAGTGGCTGTGAGGAGCCAGGGAGAAGAGTTTGGTTCAGGATCTGCACTTACCCCTCAGCCCCAGTAAACGTCCCTGGTGGAGGATTACGGCTACAGTGAGAAAGGAGGAAAGGGACACGGAGAGGGGCGTGACAGGGAGGACAAGCATTACTATGAGCCACCACTCAGCCTCTATTTGGCCCCTAATGAAATCAACATGGTCCAACTTGGCATTACACCAAGTAAGTTCTTATCGAGACCTTTAGAAAATACCTCTGCTTAAAAGAGCAATTTGAGGTTCTGGAGTTTGGCCCAGTGGTAAATTTGTTGCCTAGCATGCACAAAGACCTAGGTTTGATTCCTCAATACCACATACATAGAAAAAGCTGGAAGTGATGCTGTGGCTAGAGTGGTAGAGCTCTAGCCTTAAGAAAGCACAAGGGCAGTGCTCAGGCCCTGAGTTCAAGCTCCGGGACTACCAAAAAAAAAGGGGGTGGTGCAATTTGAGCTGGAGGCGTGGTTCAAGTAGAAGTTCAAAAGAAAAAAAATGTTTTACTATGATTTATTCCATAATTTTAAAGGCATTTTAGTGAATGTGACGTAGCACATTTCTGATTGCTAAACTTTCCCTTTATGGTATTTTTCTTTGTGTATATGTGCAGAAAGAGTCTAAGGTGAGCATAATCTTTTTTTATGGTGCCAGTTCTGGAGCTTGAACTCAGAGCTTCTTTTGTTCAAGGCTGGAGCTCTACTGCTTGAGCTTTTTTTGGTAGTTAATTGGAGATAAGAGTTTCAAAGACTTTGCTGCTTGGGCTGGCTTTGAATCATGATCCTCAGATCTTATTCTCCTGAGTGGTTTGGGTTGCCAGCTATCAGTGCTGGCTTGAATATTATCTTTTATTATGGAATTTTGTTATTTTTTTCTATGTCCGTTCCTGAACATGCATTTTTTAATTTATTTTTTAAGTAGGTATACAAAGGAGTTTCAATTCAACAAATCAGGTTATGAGTTCAATGCACCTTGGACACTGTCAGTTCATGCATTTTACAAAACAATATTTAATGGATGATCAATGTAATGGAGCATAGCAAGAGAAATATACAAGGTACATTTTGTACACGAAAATAATGAATCACACAGGGCGCGGGTGCAGTGGCTCACACTTGTAATCCTAGCTATTCAGGAGGCTGAGATCTGAGGATCAAGGTACAAAGCCAGCTCGGGCACAAAAGGACCTGAGACTCTTATCTCCAATTAACCTCTAGAAAATGGGGGCTTGGCTCCAGGGTAGGGTGGTAGCTTGAGCTGAAGAGCTCAGGGACAACACTCAGACCCAGTGGTAGGGCAGTAGCCTTGAACTGAAGAGCTCAGGGACAGTGCCCAGGCCGAGTTCAAGCCCCAACCCCTCCAAAAAAAAAAAACAACAACACTCTACGACTTGAGCCACAGCACCACTTCTGGCTTGTTCTGTTTATGTGCTACTAAGGAACTGAACCCAGGGCTTCATGCATGCTAGACAAGCACTCTACTATTGATCCATATTCTCAGCCCTACAGCTTTCTTTTAAACCTCAAATATAAGTGGACAACCACTTTTCAAGGAGATATAAAAACTATGATGCATAACGAGGAGTGTTTCTAGATATTGGGTAATAATAATAATAGAGCAAAAAAATAGACTTCACCCTTTTTATTTGAAATGGGGTTGTGATTCCTGAACTGAGCAAGAGCGCTCTTCCCATGAAGAACACTGAATGAATGCTGGTTCTGATGTTGGTAAGTTTCAGGAAGAGTTGAAGAAAAATATGAATTTCCAAATTACCACAGGTTCACCAGTATCTAAATAATTCTTTCCTCCTGAAATCTAGACACACTGATTTCCTGACATTTTGTGTGTCCTACGACAGTTATTTAGAAGCATACTTACTTTCTGTCAGTGGGATGGAGATAATGACACCATTTCCTGTCCCTACCCATAAACGATTGCAAGACACCATAAGAGCTGTGATCCTCACAAAAGAGAAGCCCAGTTTTCCAGTACCTATAAGGGAGGGAAGGATGAGAATATTTTATTGAAAAATCAGAAATGTTTTACATTCAAAATCCCTTAGAGTAGAAGCTTTAATACAACAGAGAAAAAAACATCTGCTGAAGAAAGATAAGGTTACCTCAAAGTGAACTCTTATTTGGCTTTATCACCTATTGGCCAAGTCAGGGTTAAAGGTAAAAGAAAATTCTAAATGTGAATGGCATTACATTATCCACCAGTGTGAGGTACTATAATTCAAACACAAAACACAAACTTTTAATTTACTTGACTGGGAAAAGCAAATGTTTGTTGGTTTCATTAGCTGAAGAAGCTCTTTTTTTGCATGAGTAAAAATCTTTTCCAACAAAACTTACACATTTTTCTTTGTTTAAATACTTAGGCTCTAAAGCAGTTTAGAAATATTAGAATATCCTAATAAATAATTTAGGGAAACAAACATTATATTTTAAAAGAATTTTCACAGTTGATAATATCTTAAGGGATTTGAGAGCCATACTGACAAAACTGATAATACATTTAATACAATAACATCAGTCCTTCATTAGCTCTACTTAACAAGAATTGAGGGCCAGACCATAGATCCAGTGTTTCAAGGAGACTTCACTCCATCAGTCTCAGCTAGGAGTCTTTAACCTACAATATACATCTCTGGGACCTGTTTGTGTGCATGTATCTACATGCCTGATTATTTTATGAAGAGGGGGCACAGCTATGGTCTGTCTGTCTCTAAGAGACAGAAAGATTAAAAAGCACTGATCTGCTTCAATCTTTCATTTTGAAAAGAATCCTCTATGACATCCCTAACAGTTACATAGAACTAGATTGGGTGCTAAGAATACAGTAGAGAACATGACAAGGGATGCTCCTGTTCTTCAGGGGCTTCATGGTATGGTCAAGAATCACATAACACTGCTGCAATCCTACTACTGATAAATGCACGAAGGAAAAGTATGAGAAGACTGAAACAAAGGTCTCTTCTGGAAATGTTTTGTAGGCTATGATCTGAAAGCTAAGAAGAAAAGATGAGGAAGAATGTGTTAGGCAGAGGCTATAGTACCTATGAAAGTCTGGAAATGTGTGGTTCAATGTGAGCAGAAGAGAGTAAACAAGGCAAATAGTTTGTTTAACCTCATTAAGGTAGGGGAATTTTTGCACACTGGTTATTATGCAGACAACAGACTAGAGTGAAGGCAAGGAAACCAGTTAGGAGGCACAAGGTTATTCAGCAGGAAAAGGAGAGTCATTCTGTCTAAAGGGAGAGTGGCCAAGACAAAAAAGTAGTGCTGGGCACTAGTGGCTCACGCCTGTAATCCCAGTTACTCAGGAGGCTGAGATCTGAGGAACATGGTCCAAAACCAGCCCGAGCGTCCATGAGACGCTTGTCTCCAATTAACCACCACAAGTAGTGCTGTGGCTCAAGGTAGAGCGACAGCCTTGATCTGAAGAGGGAAAGGATAGTGCCCAGGCCCAGTGTTCAAGCCCCAGAACCACCACCAACAACAACAAAAAAGAAAAGATTTTTTTTAAAATATATTTTTAGACTTGACAGAGTTCCCAGTGATGGATTAGAGGTGGGGAATAAGAAAGAGAGAAAAATATTCCCAAGTAGGCTGCAGTGGCTCACACCTATAATCCTGCTATTCAGGAGGCTGAGATCTGAGGATCATGATTTGAAGCCAGATTGAGCTTGAGTTCAAGCCCGAGACCCACCCCCACCCCCCAAGATCTCAAGTTTCACAAAATAAAATGGAGTATTTATTCAAGATTTTCAGTGATAGGAGTTTACTATTCCTATCCTACAGCAATTTATTTGTTGGCCCAATCAGATAATTTGAAAATGAAAAAAGATCGGAAGGGGGATGGATATAACTCAGTGGTAGAGTGTTTGCCCTATCACAAAACAAATTAAAAAGAATAAATAAGCGGGCTAGGAGTATGGCCTAGTAGTAGAGTGCTTGCCTAGGATGCATGGAGACCCAGGTTCAATTCCTCAGTATCACATACACAGAAAAAGCTGGAAGTGGTGCTATGGCTCAAGTGGTAGAGCCCAAGCCTTGAGAAAAGCCCAAGGACAGTGCTCAGGCCCTGAGTTCAAGCCCCAGGACTGGCAAAAAAAAAAAAAAAAAAAAAAAGAAAGAAAGAAAGAAAGAAAAGAAGAAATAAGCATAAAACTTGGTTTAATTAGAGAAAAGGTTTGGAGCTTACCTAGCATTTTGCTCACATAAGGCTCAATGTCCACATCCTGCAGATGTTGGTATGTGTGTGCGTGATAGAGACGTAGTGTCGAGTCCAGACGAATGGAGACCCAGACGCCATCGCCGACCCAGGCAAGCTGC
Organism: Megascapheus bottae; assembly: GCF_031878675.1. Lineage (NCBI taxonomy): Eukaryota > Metazoa > Chordata > Mammalia > Rodentia > Geomyidae > Megascapheus > Megascapheus bottae. Next base: position 37,609,054 of record NC_143525.1, read on the forward strand.
CGCACTTGGCTCTCCTTCCTTGGGTGTGCATCAAATGATTTCTAGAAAAGATGTCCAATCACATAATTACTTTTGTTACACAGGAAGCCATGTTTACAAGTTTTAATATAAACAGGCACAGTGGCTTATACTTATATTCCTATCTACTCAGGAACCTGAGATTGGGAGGCTTGAGGCTAAAGTTTACTTCAGATAAAAAGTTTGTAAAACCATCCCATCTCAACAGGAAAAAGCAAAGATGGGCATAGTGGAATATGCCTGTCATCCCAGCTATAGTGGGAAGAAACATAAAGAGGAGGATTGCAATCTAGGAGAACCCGGGGAAAAAGTGAGATCCTATTTAAAAAATAAAGCAGCTGGCACCAGAGTTTCATCTGAAATCCTAACTATTTGAGAGGCTGAGATCAAGAACATTGAATTTGGAGGAAGACCCATCATATCTGGAAAACCCCTTTTTAACCAATAGCTGAGGGCAGTGGTACCTGCTGTTGTCCTAGCTATATTGGAGGTGGAGATCACAAGGATGACAGTTCCAGGCCAGCTGGGAAAAATAATGTTCATGAGACTCCATCAACAGAAGCTGGGTATGTCGTGCCTGTCATCAAACTGGCAGAGAGCAAGGTCCAGGTATAGGCTTGGACAAAAAGAAACTCTCAAAATGGAGACTATCTCAAAATAACTAAAGCAAAAAAAGGACTGAGTATGTGCCTACCATCAGTAGAGCACCTACCTACCAAGCATAAAGCCCTGAGTTTGAACTGCAGTAAGACAAAAGCAGTAAGGTAAATGCAAACATATAAAACCTCTGCTATTATGCATAATAATATAGTTTATTAAAGAAGAAAACTACATATTGTTTACTTAATATGATTTCTCTTCTAAATATAATTTCCTTCTAGGATTTTTTTAACTTTAATTTTTATTAATAATTTATTAACATTGATTTTTACATCATATTTCGAATGACATGTTTAACAAACAAGTATTAAAGGGAATCTCTATGAACAATCACTGGCATTTAGATTTTAGAAATAGCACATCCATATTATACAGCAGTGTTCAATGGTGATGACCTTAGGATTTTGTGTTGGTGCGAAGCAATATACAAAGTTTGATCTTGTTTGTAATTAAGCAAAAATGAACCCACATTGTTATTTTAAAGAATAGACACAAAAATAAACACGAAATGGTTAACTACCTCAGGGTTTCTAAGGAAAGGAAAGGGATTGGGGGAAGGAGAGCAGTAGAAGTTTAACCCAGAAAAAAAAAATTTAACCTAGATTTTTCTTGCTGGAAGTTTTTATTTTTTTAAACAATTAGAATGTATTTATGTGGATGGCCATGTGCTGATTTGAGACTCTTTCTCTCAACCAATCCTTATATAATTAAACATACTAAGAGCCATGTATTCAAATAAAATATGAGCATGTATACAAATATAGACGCATGTAATTACTGCTTCCTTAGAGAATAAAAAGCAAACAAGGAAAACAATTCCTACCCTAAGAGTTGAAAGTAAAAAAGAGGTGAATTAACAGAAAGTTGACCCATCCAAAAATATCACTGAGGCGCTCAAAAATACAGATTTAAGAGTTTCTAAAGCTGAAAATAATGATAGTTTTATGCTCTTTGTGTGATGCAAATTCATTAAGCACAGACAATAAATATAGGCAAACTTGCCTCTATCTTCATAGCCTTTGGCTGAACCACGTAGATTTTGTTCCTATAGCCACACCAGACTTTGTCATGCACCACAGTCATGCATCGGATGGAATGGTGAGGCCGTCCAAGGTCTAACAGGTGATAGTTTGACAAGTCCCACTGTCCATCTTTAAAATAAACAAGATTATAGTTACCCAATCATTTTTTACTCATGTGTCATATATGAAGTATACCTTTTATCTGCATAAGTTGCACATAAAAGCATACTAAAGGTCATCTGATCCAATCTTCCACCCACTATCTCAGCCCTCTTTTCCTCCCCGCCCCGCCTTTTTTTGACTTAAAGTGGAATTCGAATTCAGTATCTGGTGTTTTGCTCTCTGGCTTGCTTAGTCTTCTGCAATACACAACACTTGCATACACACACACATACGAATGGACATAAGGTTTAGCATTTTAATGGATTTTCTTGGGTAGAAGTTGAGGGTGACTTATTGTTAATACTTTAGGAATGTGCATAAAGTTTAAACATCTCTAATCTGTAACGATAAAGCTGAAATGTGAAGTGCTACCAAATCCATTAGTCTATAATTTTGCCCAATACAACTTTGTTGCAACTCCATTGTCTTTTCCTTTTAAAACTTACCATCTTTACCTAATGTTTACAGACCCTGAATGCTAATTCCACTGCATGTGATGATGGACTAGCAAGTAAAATAGGACTACCACTGTCCTGCTCTGCACAATTTCTTTTCTTTTCCTTTTTTGCCAGTCCTCAAGGCTAGCATTCTACCACTTGAGCCACAACACCACTTTCAGCCTTTTCTGAATAGTTTATTGGAGATATGAACCTCATGGACTTTCCTGCCCAGGCTGGCTTTGAACTGCAATCCTCAGATCTCCTCAGACCCTCTCAAATAGCTAAGATCACAGACTTGAGCCACTTTGCTTAGCTTGCATATTTATTATCTATCCATCCATCTGTCTGTCTGCCTATCTATCTACTTATATGTTTGTGGGTCCATGGGGCTTGAACTCGGCCTGGGCACTGTCCCTGAGCTCTCCAGCTCAAGGCTACCGCCCTACCCTTGAGTTAAGCCCCATTTCCTGTTTTTTCTAGAGGTTAACTGGAGAGTCTCAGGTCCTTTTGTGTCTGGGCTAGCTTTGAACCTTTTCCTCAGATCTCAGCTTCCAAAGTAGCTAGGATTACAGGCATGAGCCACTGCACCCCGGCTTTTATATATATATATATATATATATATATATATATTTTATTTTTTGCCAGTCCTGGCGCTTGAACTCAGGGCCCAGGCACTGTCCTTGAACACTTTGTGCTCAAGGCTAATGGTCTGCCACTTGAGCCATAGCACAGCTTTTTCTGTGTATGTGGTACTGAGGAATTGAACCCAGGGCTTCGTGCATGTTAGTTGAGCACTCTCATCACTAGGCTATGCTCCTGGCCCTGCACATTTTATTTTTATGAGTCTTCACCTCATCCTGTAGGTAATTCTCTTCAGAAATATTTTGTTCCTCAGAATCTAAAAGCAAAACTTTATATAGAACTTTAAACTATTGTTTTTCTGTCAATATAGTTTTGATTGAGCTTATAAAAACACTAATTATGAGCTGGGTGGTGGCTCACCCCTGTAATCCTAGCTACTCTGGAGGCTGAGAGGTGAGGATCACAGCTCAAAGCCAGCCTGGCACAAACGGACCTGAGATTCTTTTTTTTTTTTTTTTTTTTTTTTTTTATACAGGTTGTCAGCATGTCTTTATTCAAACAGTCTCTTGCACTTCTTAACTCCGTAAACTGAATAGAGGCTACGGGTTGTCAGCATTTCTTTATTCAGTCTCTTGCACGTCTTAAGTAGCCGGACATCCCACTGCAGCGCTGTTGATGTCATCTATGATGTGATGGGGGTGGCGGCCATCAACATTACACCCCACAGACTGGGCCGTGCCCAGGATCTCCTTAATGGTTCCAGAAAGTTCTCTGGCTAAAGATCTGTGCCTCATCTGCCGGGCAATGCTGACAATCTCGTCAAAAGAGATATTTCCACTGTGTTTAATGTTTTTCTGTTTCTTCCTGTCTCTTGGTGGCTCCTTCAGGACTTTGATGATCAGGGCAGAGGCAGAAGGTACCACCTCAATCTGGGCCTGTCTGTTCTGAATAGTCAGCTTCACTGTAATCCTCAGACCCTTCCAGTCACCCGTTGCTTTGGCGATGTCATCACTAACTTTTTTTGGAGACAGACCCAGGGGACCGATCTTGGGGGCCAGGGCGGACGTGGCACCGACCTCACCACCGGTGCACCTGAGGTACACTGGAAGGAATCGAACCTCTGATTAGAGCTGGAGTCGCCCCCTTTCCGGAGCGGGGACGGGCCTTACCGGAGGGCATGCGGACTGCAAGGCCATCACAGGTCTTCCGGTCCTCCCTCCCCCTTTACACGTGAGGCCCAGAAAGGGGGAGCCCCGTCCGGCCGCCCCTCTGGGGCCGGGGACCGTGGGCGCGGCGGGGACGGACCTGAGATTCTTATCTCCAATTAATCTCTAGAAAACTGGGAAGTGGGGCTTTGGCTAAAGGGTAGGGCAGTATCCTTGAGCTAAAGAGCTCAGGGACAGCACCGAGGCCCAGGGGTAGAGCGGTAGTCTTTTGCTGAAGAGTTTAGGGATAGCACCCAGGCCCAGAGTTCAAGCTCCATGGACACCCCCCCACCCCGCCCACCAAAAAAAAGAAAAAAAAATCTTGGCATTGATGGCTCACATCTGTAATCCTAGCTATTCATGAGGCTGACACCCGATGATTGTAGATTGAAGCCAGCGTAGGCAGAAAGTCCATGAGACTTTTACTTTCAATTAATTATCTGAAAACTGGAAGTAGAGCTATGGCTCAAAGATCAGCCTTTAGTTAAAAAGTGAGGAACAGTGCCCTGAGTTCAACTGATTCCCTCCCACAAAAACAAAACAAAAAAATGTCAGATGCTGCTGGCTCGTGCCTGTAATCCTAGCTACCAGGAGGCTAAGATCTAAGGACCGTCGTTCAGAGCCAGTCTGGGCAGGAAAATCAGTGATACTGTTTTCTCCAATTAAAACCCTAAAAACCAGAAATGGGAGTTGTGGCTCAAAGTAGTAGAGTGCTAGCCTTGAACAAAAGAGGTCAGGGACAGTGTCCAAGCCCTGAGTTCAAGCCCTGCTGAGACCCTATCTGAAAAATAAAGCAAAAGGATTGGAGGTGTGTCTCAAGTGGTAGAGTGCTCGCTTAGCAAGAGTGAGGTCCTGAGTTCAAACTCTAGTACTGTAAAAAAATAATCACAAAAAAACAAAGACATAGTACAAAAAAATACGCTATTTTTTCCTAATTGAGTAAATACATAAGATATACTGTTAACCCATACTTCTATAAAGGCAATCAAATGTTATTCATATAAAATTTTTATTCTCAGGCTGGGATGTAACCAGTGGCAAAACACTTGCTAGGAAGTGCAACATCCTGGGTTCGATTCCCAGTAACAAAAAAGACAAAAAAAATTTTTTTTTTCCTGTTTCTTTTTTTTTGCCAGTCCTGGGCTTGAGCTCAGGGCCTGAGCCCTGTCCTTGGACTTTTCTCAAGGCTAGAGCCCTACCACTTGAGCCTCAGCACCATTTCTGGCTTTTTTCTATGTATGTGGTACCGAGGAATCGAACCCGGGTCTTCGTGCATGCTAGGCAAGCACTTTAACCACTAGGCCAAACTCCTGGCCCCAAGACAAAAAATTTTTATTCTTGTATGCTATTATAAAGCAACCTGCTTGAAGATGCTTTGCAAAGCAACTAATCAGTGCATATGTTACACATTCCTAACCACTTACCAACTCCTCTGTGAAAGATTGCAAGTGTGCCATCTGCCAGGGCTACTAATACAATTCCTTTTACATGTCTACAAACAGAAAAAGAGATTTCAGAACCTCCATGAGGAACACAGAAGGACCCACATACTATTGCACTGGTGCAGGATCTCTCAAAGAGCCAGTTTTCTATGGGAAGAGGCAGTGACACAGCTCTTCAATGAAAGCACTATCTACTGTGAGCTGATGCTAGAAGAGCTGGTCAGTTAAACTAAATCAACAGTCTGTGTGGTATATTAGTTGCTGGCTTTGTAGCCTAAACTCTTCCTCTCATTGCAGATAGTCAACAGAACTCCACAAAAGAAGCACACACCCTAAGTTGAATTAACAGTCAGCTCTATAGAATTAAATACAATCTGCAACAACTTTAATAGTCAACACACAGAAAAGACCAGCAAACCAATATATCAAACAACATATTCAAAAATAACAAAGATATCTGATATATTTTATATATACTTAATTGGTTGTTTGAAATAGGAGAGGAAGGGGGGAAATCAAGTTGTGAAGGGGGAGTGGGGAGGGAAATGGGAAACAGGACATGAGAAAGGGTATCAATATTTGTGAAGTAATGTACCTTCTATCTGATGAATATAATGTAACCCTTCTATTAATTACAATAAAAATATATGAAAAAAACTATCAAAAAAATAACAAAGAATGAAATCAATTTATAGGTATTGATTCTCTTCTTGAAGTATCAAAGTAAAGAAATCAATCTGGCAAGTTTTTTCTTATACTTAAAAGTTTGTACTTCACTTTACAGAATTTTATTCTTATTTCTAGTTAAAAACAATTAGACTGATTAAACTTAGGTACTGATTTAGACATAATATACAAAATGTTACTAATCTTGAAATACTTTTAAAGAGAAGAATAAAAAGAAAACTTACACAATACTGAGAATCGAGTCTTTAAGTTTAATGGAATGGAGACATTTCCGCCACTGGGCTACAGATGAGTGGACATACAAACTGCAGGAAGAAAGTCAAGACTGGTGAAGTCTAGAGAGTATCAAGTTGCTGCTTTAGTTAACAATGAATAGGACCACAGGAAGAGGAAAGAAGAGTAATCTTAGGAAAAAGTGCTGCTGCTTTTGTACAATAGTCAGAAAGCAAAAATGAAAGTCAGTGCAGTCCCAACTCAAATAGGCTGTTCAAACAATCAGAAACAGAAATTGAGAGGCTAGTGATATTAGAATATCACTTTATGGCATTAGTTAGTTTCAGATTGTCCTGAAATCTAGTATGTTAAGAGGTGTTACAAACAATTTTTTAATGGCTATGGGGCATTAAAGGATATTTCATGGCATAAGGTTTAAATAAAACTTGAATTTTCTTGTCCACACATAAAGCTACACTAGATTTGGCAACCTCCTGTTTCGAAATACTGAACCTCTATGGAAGTATTGCGTGACCTGGCTTAACTCTTTAGAAACAGGTTTTTGAGATCAGCCACACAAATAGAACTGAACAAACCATGTGATTTGGTTTCTAGTTGAGTGTTCAGACACTGTGATTTGTTCTAGTCTCTAGTAATTTTATCAAAAAGTTGTATTTGGGATTAGACCCTCCTTCAGCCAAACTCATTAGTTTAAATCCCTGGTATTTTCTACCAACACCCAACCCATCTAAACCTTGTAGTTGGGGCTCAGATGGCTCATGTCTTATAATCCTACCTATTCAGAAGGTTGAAATCTGGAGATAATAGTTTGAAGCCAGCCCCAGCAAAAAGTCCTCAAGAGTTTTATGCCCAATTAACCAGAAAAACATCTCACTGGAGGCATATCTCAAGCCACAGAGTGCCAGAAAAAAACAGAGAGCCTATATATCAATAACTCTGTCTCTTCTATCGGAAAATTACAGACTTTACATTTTTCTTTATCTCTTCTAAGTACATAAAGAGAGCATTCTGTGACCAAAAAATAGTTTAACATGGAGAACCACTACAAGTGTAGTAACCACTACAAGTGTAGTTTGAGGTAGTTGTAACAAAACTAAGAATCATGTGTATAAAAAATTCTTCATGGGCTGGGAGTGTAGCCTCATGGTAGAGTGCTTGCCTCACATACACAAAGACCTGGGTTCGATTCCTTGGAACCATATACACAGAAAAAGCTGGAAGTGGCACTGTAGCTCAAGTGGCAGAGCACTAGCCTTGAACAAAAAAGAAGTGTCCAAGGACAGTGCCCAGGCCCTGAGTTCAAGCCCCAGGACTGGCCAAAAAAAAAAAAAAAATTCCTCATGGAGAGCTGGAAGCATAGCCTAGTGGTAGAGTGCTCACCTAGCATGCACAAATTCCTGGGTTCAAATCCTTGGTACCACATACATAGAAAAAGCCAGAAGTAGCACTGTGGCTCAGGTGGCAGAGTACTAGCCTTAAGCAAAAAGTATCCAAGGACAGTGCCCAGGCCCTGAGTTCAAGCCCCAGAACTGGCAAAAAAAAATCTTCACAGTAATAATTCATGCTTATACATTTTATAGTTTTTTTCTTTCAAAAGAACAATGTCAGAATTAAAGATTTGGTCACCTACCAGCCATTTTGAGCTCCAAGCCACATGGTCGGTAAAAGACTACTCATTTTCTGAGCTTCTTCTCTCACCAGGTCTTGTTCATTTGGCAATACTGATATTTGATCTTTATACACATCTGAATCATTACTGTGAAGGTAGAGTGCAAGAAAAAAAATGAGTACATAATTAGGTACAGAGTTCAGGAACTGAACATTTCTTCATTTTCATTTATACCTACAAAAAAACAAGCAAAGCTGGGTACAGTGGCTCATGCCTGTAGTCATAGCTACGCAGGAGGCTGAGATCTGAGGATCACAGTTCAAAGCCAGCCCAGGCACAAAAGGACCTGAGACTTTTTTTTTTTGCCAGTCCTGGGCTTGACACTCAGATACTGAGCACTGTCCTTGGATTTTCTTAAGGCTAGAGCTCTACCATTTGAGCCACAGCACCACTTACAGCTTTTTCTATATATTTGGTACCGAGGAATCAAACCTTGCATGCTAGGCAAGCATTCTGCCACTAGATCAAACTCCCGGTCCCAGGACATGTTATCTCCAATTAACCTCTAGAAAATGAGAAATGGGGCTTGGCTCAAGGATAGGGCAGTAGCTTTGAGGCGAAGAGCTCAGGGACAGCAACCAGGCTGAGTTCAAGCCCCATGACCCACAAAACAACAACAACAAAAACATTAACACTTCAGAAAGTGAATGTTAAATGCTTACATTAAATATCTAAACAATTATACCAGAAACATCAATAACTAGGAGACTCAAAGTACAGGTAAGGGAATAAATCCTGGTAATGAAACTGAACAGTTAATAAACACTGGAATTGGGATTCTCCTTTTTAGCTACTTTGGTTTATAATAGTTTCTTCTGGGGTTTCTCTAGGGGCAGGGTGTTGTGGGAGAAGAGGTAGAAGGAAAGACTTTTTTTCAATCTCTCTCCTATACACACATGCATGCACACATGATCATTTACACACACACACACACACACATACACACAGAGTTTACATATAAAGAATGTTAGCCAGATGCCAGTGGCTCATACGTGTAATCCTAGCTATTCAGGAGGCTGAGATCTGAGTATCATGATTCAAAGCCAGCCGAGGCACAAACAAAAGAGCTCACGAGACACTTATCCCCAATTAATCACCAGAAAACTGGAAGTGGTGCTGTGGCTCAAGCGGTAGAGCTCTAGACTTGAGCTAAGGACAGCGCTCAAGCCCATAGTTCACGTCCCATGACTGACAAAAGCAAACCAAACAAAACACTTTGTGCTGGCTGTGGTGACTCACATGTGTACACTTAGCTACTCAGGAGGATTTGATCTGAAGACTGAGGATTGAGGCCAACTCTAGCAGGAAAATCTGTTAGGACTCATATCTCCATTAAACTATCAAAGAGTTGGAAGCAGGGGCTGGGAGTTTGACCTAGTGGTAGAGTGCTTGCCTTGCATGCACGAAGACCCGGGTTCGATTCCTCAGTACCACATACACAGAAAAAAAAAGCTGGAAGTGGTGCTGAGGCTCAAGTGGTAGAGCTCTAGTCTTGAAAAAGTCCAAGGACAGTGCTCAGGCCCTGAGCTCAAGCCCAGGACTGGCAAAAAAATAAATAAATAAAATAATAATTAAGATATACTTACATTCTATCCCCCATATATATATTTTTTTTCTTTGCCAGTCCTGGGGCTTGACCTTGGGGCCTTGAGAAAGCTCAAGGCAAGTGCCCTACCACTTGAGCCACAGTACTACTTCTGGCTTTTTCTGTGTATGTAGTACGAAAGATTTGAACCCAGGGCTTTGTATATGCTGAAAAAAGTCCTAAAATGAGCCTCTTTAGTAGCTGAGATTACAAGCATGAGCCACTGGCACTTGGCTAAGATTTTTTTTTTTAAATGTTGAAATGGGGAAAAAAAATGTCCAAGAGCATGAGTAGAGAGAAATAAATGACAGCCTGTAATCGGCTGTAAATGATACCCCATTTCCCTGATGGAGTGCTAGTCTTGAGCTTTGAGTCCAATACAAGTACGCCAATTAATGAAAATACTGTAACTACAGTATTAGAAATTATTTTCTTTTTTTTCTATTCTCTCTTTTTTTTTTTTTTTTTGATGTTCATGGGACTTGAACTCATGACACTTTGAGCCACAGTGCCACTTCTGGTTTTCTAGTAGTTAATTAGAGACTAAGAGTCTCACAGAAGTCCAGGAGTTTGGCCTAGTGGTAGAGTGCTTGCCTAGCATACACGAAGACCCGGGTTCGATTCCTTGGTACCATACTTAGAAAAAGCCAGAAGTGGTGCTGAGGCGCAAGTGGTAGAGTTCTAGCCTTGAGAAAAATCCAAGGACAGTGCTCAGGCCCTGAGCTTAAGCCCAGGACTGGCAAAAAAAAAAAAAAAAAAAAAAAAAAAAAAAAAAAAAAAAAAAGAGTCTCACAGACTTTCCTGCCTGGACTGGCTCTGAACTGTGGTCCTCAGAGCTCAGCATCATGGGTAGGTTAGGATTCACAGGCATGAGTCACCAGTGCTTGGCTTTCTTTCCTTTTCTGGGGACTGAGACTGGGACTCAAACTAGGTATATAATGCTTTTGTTCATTGGCTAGTGCTCTACAAAGTAAACCATGCCTCCAAACCCTTGGTTCTTCTTATTAAGCACTCCACCTAATCTCTCAAGCTACTGACTTAGGCTAACATACCTTGACTGATAGACTGGGGAGAGATCTTCTGGGATTTGAACTCCTAATGGATCTGTAAAAACATGTTCTGTGTACACGCCAGTTTGGGATATGTCCACAGTATCTTCAGTAGACCCTGCATTGCCTTCTGTGGCTTCCATTGCTTCTTCTGCTGTTGGAACATTTTCATCAACCTCACTGTTCTCCACTTCCATTTCTGTGAAATACATAAAAGCACTCAGAGTTTTGGCTTTCCCACTCTAGTATCTTATAGCACAAACCTCTGCTAAGGAACTCCACCCCAGCAACCCTTCCTTCACCCTATCTTGTGAAAGCGAAAACCCTCAATTCACATAAAAATTGCTACATTATCTTTTCTCCAACTCGCTGAGTTTGTCACTTTATACTTTATAACCTCACTCTGAGGCATCCTGGAGTAGGCTCACACTTGGCACAGCTTTACCTGGTGGCTTTTCTATTACTGGAGAAGCACCATTGGTACTAGGGGAAGTGGCAGTTCCTGTCACACCTTCGGTGGAGCAACCAACCACTGTGATGCCTCCCAAAAGGCTGTCGGTCTCTGCTGAGCTGTTGCTGGTCACGCTTCCACATAAAGATGCTTTGTCCACCTGACCAGACTCGGAAAGTTCTTCTCCTGCAGGATAATCTGTTTCTCGGGCTCCTGATAAGAGACAGGAGTTCCTCAATAAGCTGACAGCAGTATGTTTCCCATTTCAGCATCCATTTAAACTAACTTTGGCAGAATGGGAAAATGACTTGAAAAGTAAAATAACATTTTAATTAATGCAAATGGAAACCATGAAAATGTCTAAGGTAATACTTTTCATTTATAAAGAAAACAAATTGAATTTACTGACTTTTTAACATTTGTATTATCTCATAATTGCAAGAATGGAAAATATGGCTATTTGGACAATAAATGAACAAGAAAACTGAGGGAGTGCTCAGCCAATCACAATACAATCAATTAACAAATGAAGACAAAGGATGAATATAAACCATGTATTATGTTTTAACATCTTGCCTACCCATCCCCCAAAAAACATAAAAGCAGATTAATTCAAACTAGCTTTATTCACTGTTACGTTTTACTTACGTGTGCAATACTGAATGGAATAAAAATATTATTAGTGCTTACAGTACTAGTTATTTTCATTCTACTTCTTTCTTCAACTTTTTTTTTTTTTTTGCCAGTCCTAGGCCTTGAGCTCAGGGCCTGAGCACTGTTTTTGTGCATTCTCAAAGGCTAGAACTCTACCACTTGAGCCATAGCACCACTTCTGTCTTTTTTCTATGGATGTGGTACCAAGGAATCGAATCCAGGTCTTCGTGCATGCTAGGTAAGCACTCTACCACTTGACTAAACTCCCAGCCCAAAAAGATCTTTTTAATTCAGTGGTTTTTAGTTTATTTTTGTTTTTTTCCAGCTAGAAGGTCACTCCATGAGAGCTGGTGCCTGGAAAGAGGAAGGAGTAGTGGAGAGGAGGGGGCTGAGGTGCATGGCTTACTCTTACCTGGGACACTTGCAATGCACAGAACATGAGAGTTGCAAACTGTGAAACTGTCCAGGATGTTGCCTGGTTGAACAGCATCAATGATGATAACTTTTGTAGCTGAATGAGTGCTAGTACAGATCCAGACTTGACTGGATAATTCTTCTTGATTTTTCAACTCCTTTTGCTGTTCCTAGGTTGCCAAATAAGGAACATTAATCTTTAAAATAGTATCTGTATGAATATTCATAAGGCTGTGCCACCACAGGAAAAGTAAATACTCCCTTTCCCTCCTTTCCTTCCCTCACTGGAGGTGGAAATCAGGACCTTGTACTTTTTTTCCTTTCTTTTTTTTTGGCCAGTCCTGGGCTTTAGCTCAGGGCCTGAGCACTGTCCTTGGACTTTCTCAAGGCTAGCATTCTACCACTTGAACCTCAGCACCACTTTTGGCTTTTTTCTATGTATGTGGTACCAAGGAATCGAACCCGGGTCTTCATGCATGCTAGGCAAGCACTTTAACCACTAGGCCAAACTCCCAGCCCCGGGACCTTATACTTTCTAGGCTGGTGCTTTACCATTTAAGCCACACCCTTACCTCTTTTATCTGGCTAGTGCCTTACCTTTTTTACTGGGGTCAATCTGGACTGCAACCCTCCTACCTATCTGCATAGCAGAGACCACAAAAGTATACCACTATGTCCAGCTTGGTTGTTGAAAGGGGGGGGGGTCTTCCTAACTTTCACCAGACTATCCTTAAACTTTAATCATCCCAACCTCCGTTTGACCGCACCCAGCTTAGTAATACTATTTCAAATTCATTTCCAGTTTATTTGAAAGTGTAAAACTGCATTAATTGCTACACACAGTAGTTAAACCAGACCAGTTATAAAAGCATGTTACTTTTTTAAAAAGTATCTTTTTGGTGATGGTGGTTACAAAAGTGCATACATGAACCGGGAGTTTGGCCTAGTGGTGGAGTGCTTGCCTAGCATGCAGGAAGACCCGGATTCGATTTCTCCATACCACATACATAGAAAAAAGCTGGAAGTGGTGCTGTGGCTCAAGTGGTAGAGCCCTAGCCTTGAGAAAGCCCAGGAACATCGTTCAGGCCCCGAGTTCAAGCCTCAGGATGGCAAAATAAATAAATTAATTAAAAAGTGCACCTATTTAGCAAAAGTGAACTGTGGTCATTTCAAATACATATTTGATTAAAATGACACCTTAATAAAATTGATTTTCACAAGATAGTGGGGAGGGTAAACAAATACACAGAAGGTAGAACATAAACCAAAAAATCTCATACTTACCTTAAGTTCTTGATCTAACTTATCTAAGCTGCTCTGAGATGCACTTCGCTGCTTACTGCCTTCAGTGTCCAAACCAGCAACATCTTTGTAAAATACACTTGCTCCAACAACAGAACCACCATCTCTGGTCTTCCCGCCAGATAAATTAACTCCAACAGCACACCAGAGCTTCTCAGGTTGGGAGTGGGAGTGAAGAGAACAAAGTTACTGTCACCCGCTCTCAAAAATATTTATAATTTTTCATCATTTTCTAACGTAACTATTGACAGTGGACAGAGATTTTTAGTCTACTGTAAAGATATAAAATAAATAATAAACAATAATCTCATTATAAAAGTAGTATTTTTAGGGAAAAAAACCCTCATGTTTGGGGAATATACACTTCAACTTCACAATTAACTTACCTTCATAGATGCATCTTTTTCATCTAGAGGTCTGAGATAGACAGGCACAGGTAAATTTTTCATCTTATTTTCCCCTTGACCATTTGTTACCTAACAATGCAAGAAAAATATTGATAAGTCTCATCAAAAGTGAATTTCAAGCCCAGCATGGTAGCTCACACCTGTAATCCTAACTACATAGGATTGTAGTTCAAAGCCAGCTAGGGCAAGAAAGTCATGAGACTCTTATCTCCAAAGCAGCACACAAAAAGCGGGAAGTGAAGGTGTAGCTCAAGTGGTAGAGCACAAGGCTTAAGCAAAAAAGCTCAGGGAGTGCACTGAAGAACAGAGTTCAAGCCCCAGATGAAACAGACAGACAGACACAGACATAGACACATGCACAAAGCAAACTTCTAGGCTAGACAAGAGACTCAAGTGATAAGAGTTCTTGCCTTGCAAGCACAAGGTCCTGAGTAAATACCTTGGGGCAGGGAATGTGGTCTAATGGTAGAATGCCTGTCTAGCATGCATGAAGTACTGAGCTCAATTCCTCAGTACTACATATACAGAAAAGGCCAGATGTGGTCCTGGGGCTCAAGTGTTAGGGTGCTAGCCTTGAGCAAAAGAAGCTCAGGGACAGTGCCTGGGTCCTGAATCCAAGCCCCAGGACTGTCCACCTCTGTTCCATATTTGCTTCTGAAAATCAACTTCAGACTGATTCATCACTCTTATTTGAAAAATAAGCAGAAACAGGAGACAGTAAGCAGGAAACTAAGGGAGCTCAGAAAGGTTACTGATTTGCACATATGCATATTAGCGTTCAAACACAAATATGTTGAGTCTTTAAGAGGTACAGACAGAGGCATTTTGTTCATGCTCTAGGTTATTAGAAAGCCTTTACTCTCCACACTTCTCTAAACATGGGGGTGTAGCTTTAAATCAGTATATTTGGGACATACAGTTCAAATTATTTATGCTGTTGCATACTCCTCTTACCCTATGTCTTCCCCGAAACACCCAGCATATTCCCAGTTACCTGTTTGTACTTCTGAGGCAGACTCCAGCCAAAAGCTTGCACTCTACCATCTTCCTTCTGAACATGTGCTTTCACCTGCCGATACTGTTCTCTCTTCTGCTCCCTTCGTGAGGCTAAACTGGCTTCAGTTCTAAAAGGAAAGCACATTTCCCTTTTTGATTAAATGAATAGAAAAAAGTTACTTCTCTTCTCTTGCTAAAGTAGCATAGAAAACCAGAATGATAATGAATAAACAATTACTTGATTCCAAACCTGCTTTTTCAGAGTACAAAAAGCTTAGTTATATAGCAAAGCTGGAGTTTTCATGTTTGTGTTGAGGCTTCAACAGGTTAGTAAACAGCCCTCATGTAATTTCTTAAAAAGTAATGAATACCTTAATTTTTTTTGGTATTGGTATTATGTTTGAACTTACATTTACTAGACAGATAACTCTATTGCTTGAGCCATGGCTTCAACCCAGGCTGTTATGTTAAACTGAAATGTCAGCTATCAAATTTCACCAGGTTTCTTATATTAGCCATATAAAAGGAAAAAAATTTCTGAAGTGATTTTGGTATTAATAAGTTATTTCAGAAGACAAAATACAAATGGATTTAGAGCTATGAAGTAAAATATTTATTTATTTATTTATTTATGCCAGTCCTGGGGCTTGAACTAAGGGCTTGAGCATTATTCTTGGGCTTATTTCCCCCTCAAGGCTAGAGCTGCCACTTGAGCCACAGCAGCACTTCCGGCTTTTTTTTTTTTTCCTATGTGGTACTGAGGAATCGAACCTGGGTCTTCATGCATGCTAAGCAAGCACTCTACCACTAGGCCAAACTCCTTGCCCAAATATTTTAAAATTTTGAAAATAATTTCTCTTCTTTGGGCCATTTAAATTTTTATTAAGTATATATCTGACGATCTCTATTCTTTTCTTGATTGAATATTTAAGAGCTGAACTTCTGGGTCATATGGCAAGTATATATTAAAGTTTATAAAATAATGCCACCTTAATTTTTTTTATGAAGTAAGTTGTATAGACTACAGTTATCAAATTTAGACATTTTATACTACTGTATAATATAATCCATATATATATATGGATTATATATATATATACTTTTTTTTTTTTGGTGTTAGAACTTAGGGCTTGGGCACTGTCCCTCAGCTTCTTTGCTCAAGGATAGTGTTCTAACACTTGAGCCACAGCTCTACTTCCAATTTTCTAGTGGTTAATTGGAGATAAGAGTCTCAAGGTTTTTTTTTTTTTTGCCAGCCCTGGGCTTGAGCTCAGGGCCTAAGCCCTGTCTGTGGACTTTCTCAAGGCTAGAGCTCTACTACTTAAGCCTTAGCACCACTCCTAGCTTTTTTCTATGTATGTAGTACCAAGGAATCGAACCCGGGTATTCGTGCATGCTAGGCAATCACTCTACCAGTAGGCCAAACTCCCAGCCCTCTGAAGATCTTTAGTGCCTGGGCTGGCTTTGAATCCTGATCCTCGGATCTCAGCCTCTGTTTTTTTTTTTTGGGGGGGGGGCAGGGGGAAGGTTTCAGTCATGGGGCTTGAATTCTGGGCCTGGGCACTGTCCCTGAGCTCTTCAGCTCAAGGCTACAGCCCTATCCCTTGAGCCACAATGCCACTTCCAGTTTTCTAGTGGTTAACTGGAGATAAGAGTCTCATGGTCTTTAGTGCCTGGGATGGCTTTGAACTGTGATCCTCAAATCTCAGCCTCCTGAGTAGCTAAGATTACTAGCTACTGAGCCATCAGTGCCTGGCTGTCATACTCATTTTTTTATTCATGAATTTTTACAGGTTAGTTTGTATAGGTAAATTATGTGGTAGCAAATTAAGGGACAACCAAATCTCTTCGACAACAAATGAAATGTTTATCATTTACAATAAGGGCTTATTAAGAATGATACCTTTAGCATTTGTATTTACATTGCTCAATATCTACAAAGCCATACATTAAAAAAAAAATTCCTTATCTTTAAAGAACTGTGAAATGGGGGCTGGGAATGTGGCTTAGTGGTAGAGTACTTGTTTAGCATGCATAAAACCCTGGGTTTGATTCCTCAGTACCACATAAGCAGAAAAGACTGGACGTGGCACTGTGGTTCATGTGGTAGAGTGCTAGCCTGGAGCAAAAGAAGCTTAGGAAAGTGCCCAGGCCCTGAGTTCAAGCCCCAGGACTGGTTTAAAAAAAAAAAGAAAAAAAAGAATAACCATGAAATGAAATTCTCATGAAAAGTACTGGCTACAAATCATTTTACTTAAAATGTAGCAATGTTTCTTTCTTTATAGATGAAATTAACCCTTAAAAGAGAGATCTGATAAAGGGCAAGAAAATTCTAGACTGTTAATTTACTTGGAGAATGGCCGTCAGTCTGGAAAATACTTACTCTTCACTAAGGAAATCAAAGGCTTTGGACTTATCCCCAGGGAGCTGAGATAAAGTGCTGCTTCTCTTCTTGACAGAAGGAGTAACATGAGATGTGGGTGCATTGTACTTCAGATTAACAGGAGGTTCAGGTTTCTTTGTTGTATTACTAGAGGAGCTGAAAAGTCGGCTGAAACTTAAAAAGAGAAAAAGCACGTGTGCTGATCAAATCCACTTGAAGAACAATTCATGATTTTCCAAAAATTTGTAGGCTCAAAAAAAACACAACTGAGGATGTCGTTCAGCAGTAAAGCACTTATCTAGCATGTGCAAGCCCTTGGGTTTGGTCCCAGCAATGCAGGCAGAGAAATCCAAAGCGGTTTTACAAGGCAATGTGTTAGAAATTGGCATAAACAGTTTTTTTTGGTAGCCATACACTTCAGCCTTAGCAGAAACTCACAACCAAACAGACTTGGGAAAAGAGAAACTACTGTGTTTATGCCAAATGCCTGTCCTTTATTAGCAATTTCCATAATGAAAGGGAGATGTTCTTCTGCAAAGGGAACTTCTATTGAATAAACAAAAATAAACCTTAGCCAGCTCCTACTTGGAGCAATAAGAGCCGTTGTTCAGCAGCAACGCTATGGACACATGATTTGAACAGGAGCTTTTAGTATGTCAGTTCTAAAGAGAGGCTATTATAAGAAAGTATTAGAAGACGTATTACCAAGTTAACATAGATCTTATCCGTTTTCTGATTAAATTCATTTAAGTAACAACTTTCAGTCCAGTTTAACAAATTTCACGATCCATTCCAAAATGGGAAGTTTTAACCTTAGTATCTCTAGCACAAACAGTCAAGGTTAACATCCTCATACTGATCAAATTCTACAAACACTAAATTTATCATCTTCACTTTGTAAAGTTCTTTCAAACACCAGTAAATCAGTAACTTCAATTAATGAGGAGGATCAACTTTATAAAGAATTCCTCATTAAGGTTTACTTAGTCTAGCAAAGGATTCCATCAAATGCATAACCAACATGATGCAGCTTACAAGAATATATTTTTGGTCCTCAAGAACAGCCTTACCGAGTTGGTACACTATATTCAAAAAGAAAAAGTTCACTGTGGATATTTTTTCCCAACTGGAAAAAAAAATGACGATAGTCTTTCTTGTCTCAAAGTGCTGTCTGATGCCATTAATGTACTTACAATTGCCAAATGCTCGATCTTTTTTTTTCTTGCATGGCTGGATTTTCTCTCGATGCTCTATATTACAAAACAATAAAAGGAAAATGTTACTAGTTAGATGTTTTAGCTCTCTAACTAAAGAACAAAATATTCAAGAAGTTTACAGGAGGCTGGGCGCGGTGGCTCATGCCTGTAATCCTTGCTACTCAGGAGGTTGAGATCTGAGTATCTTGGTTCAAAGCTGGCTTGGGCACAAAAAAGTGTGTGACTCTTATCTCCAACTAACCACCAGAAAACCGGAAGTGACAGAATAGATCGAGCAGTGGCCTTGAGCAGAAGAGCTCAGGGACAGTGCCCAGGCCCAGAGCTCAAGTCCCACAACTGACCAAAAAAAAAAAAAGTTTGTAGGATACATAGAGGAGAGTTAATTATTACATTCAGCATGAAACTTGGCTACCATGGAAAAGTCTGCTAACATTATTAAAAAAAAAAAAAAACTCAAAGATGGCTCTCATTAATAGAAGAATGTTATCTGTATTGGGAACAAGATCTAGATATCAATACTTAATTTATTCTTCATGACATTGATTTTTATTTTTTCAGTTCAGAATAAGCTTCCATTTTCTTTCAGTTTTCGACTGGACTACTATGTGGCTTCTAGTATTATAAACAACAAAAAGCCAGGTGCCCAGGACTCACATCTGAAATCCAAGGACCACGATTCAAAACAGGAAAGTCTGTAAGACTCTTAACTTCAATTAACCACCACAAAGCTGGGAATGGCACTGTGGCTCAAGTTGTAGAGTGCTAGCTTTGAGTAAAAAGGAACTCAGAGACAGCACCTACGCCCAGAGTTCAAGCCTTATGATCAGCAAAAAACAAAAGCAAAATAAACAACAACCCAAAAAATTAGCAAGAAAAATATAGTCTGGCTATATGCTCTCAGTTTTTTTTTTTTTTTTTGGCCAGTCCTGGGCTTGAGCTCAGGGCCTGAGCACTGTCCTTGGACTTTCTCAAGGCTAAAGCTCTACCACTTGAGCCTCAGCACCACTTCTATGTATGTGGTACCGAGGGATCGAACCTGGGTCTTCATGCATGCTAGGCAAGCACTTTAACCACTAGGCCAAACTCCCGGCCCTGCTCTCAGTTTTTAAAATACTTATTTACTTGACATATTTATTAAATGCTACAGTAAATATCCTTAACTAAAGGTCCAACAAGTAAAAATTAGAATATTAATCTCCTCCAGAGGTGTAATTAAAATAATAGCAAGTTGCAAGATGTGTTACACACTTCACCATAGGTTGACAATGGTTACTAAAAAGCTATCCGTGGGCTGCGAGTTTGGCCTAGTGGTAGAGTGCTTGCCTAGCATTCACGAAGACCAGGGTTCGATTCCTCGGTACCCCACATACATAGCAAAAAGCCGGAAGTGGTGCTGAGGCTCAAGTGGTAGAGTGCTAGCCTTGAGAAAGTCCAAGAACAGTGCTCAAGCCCTGAGCTCAAGCCCAGGACTGGCAAAAAAAAAAAAAAAAAAAAAAAAAAAAAAAAAAAAAAAGCTGTCCATTAATAAAAACCTCTAGAAAATAACCTCTAGAAAACAGGAAGTGGGGCCTGGCTCAAGGGTAGATAGGTATCCTTGAGCTTAAGAGCTCAGGACAGCGCTCAGGCAGAGGTCAAGCCCTATGACCCACAAAAAAAAAAAAAAAAAAGAAGAAGAAGAAGAAGAAAGAAAGAAAGAAAGAAAGAAAGAAAGAAAGAAAGAAAGAAAGAAAGAAAGAAAGAAATGCACTCCTGGGCAGGGAGTTTGGCCTAATGGTAGAATGCTTGCCTAGCATGCACCAAGACCCAGGTTCAATTCCTCGGTACCACATACAAAGAAAAAAGCTAGAAGTGGTGCTGTGGCTCAAGTGGTAGAGCTCTAGCCTTGAGAAAGCTCAAGGACAGGGCTCAGGCCCTGAGTTCAAGCCCCACAACTGGCAAAAAAAAAATGCACTATTTACCTGACTAAATACAACTCAGTAGATGTCAATGGAAGGTCCATTTTGTATGAATAGGAGAAGAAAAAAATAAAGCAAATATAATTCACAGGAAGATACTAAATAAAAATGATCCACTTTTCCTGTGTTGTATATGAAATCTTTTCACATACAATGTGAATGTATTATCCATTTCTACATTCTTCTGAAAAATTACCATCATTCCTAAGTAAGAACAATTTCCTCTTACAGGTCCTGGGAGCATCTTTCAAATATTGTTCCCCAAAGACATTCTCTGAGTACTCTAGTCCTGTTCTGTTACTCATTCAAGCATTCCTTTAGAGAGTGGCTTGGATCCTCACAGCAGGACTGTACTTAAGAACAAAGGAACATAATTTATGAAACAATATTAAGAAAACATCAGAGTATTTTTTTTGTACAAACCTAATCATCTCTGTCCATCGAACAGCTTCTTGAAGCTCCATCAATCTCTCTTTATACTGGTTTCTCTCCATGAGAACACGTGCCATTTCTACTCTAGTAAACCGCTTCCTTTGGGCTGTAGGAATATCACTCTATAATACAAGATGATGATAAATCAATGTAGGTGATTATATATGTTTTGTTATTAATATTGGACTTAAGCAAGTGTTAGGTTTTTATACATTTCATTTTCTTTTTTTGCCAGACCTGGGGCTTGAACTTGGGGCCTGAGCACTGTCTCAAGCTTCCTTTGCTCAAGGCTAGCATTCTACCCGTTGAGCCACAGCCCCATTTTTGGATTTTTCTGTTTAGTACTAAGGAATTGAACCCAGGGGCCCTTGTGCATACTAGGCAAGCACTCTACCACTAGGCCACATTTGCAGCCTGGGTTTTTATACATGTCTTAATTTCTTTTCTTTTTTTTTTCTTTTCTTTTCTCCTTTCTTTCTTTTCTTTTCTTTTTCTTTTTTGGTTGTTGTGGGGCTTGAACTCTGGGCCTGGGCACTGTTCTGAGTTCTTTAGCTCAAGGCTACTTGCCCTATCCCTAGAGCCACAGCGCCACTTCCCTTCCGGTTTTTCTAAAGGTTAATTGGAGATAAAGAGTCTCCTGGACTTTAGTGCCTGGGTTGAACTGAGATCCTCAGATCTCAGCCTCCTGAGTAGCTAGGATTACAGGCGTGAGCTACCGTACCCGGTATATTTCTTAATTTCTAATCTAATAGGTGATGCTAAATGACCTTGTAAAATTAACAGATATTTTAAGTTATTACTTATGGCTAAAAAGAGTCAGGCAGTTTAATTTCTAAATACAAACATTGATATTTAAATGTGTTGTAAAGGAACTACAAAAAATAAGGGAAGACTTGGAAATAGAACAAAAGTTAATTGTTATCTATGTAGATTTAATAGTCTCATAAATTTTACTTGGAAACACTGCCCTAACTTTGTTAAATTCATACTGTGTTCAATAATTGTCATTCACAAATTAGTATAAGTTAGTTGTAGAAAAAGCTAATCCAATTACCTATCTATGTAAGCACCAACACAAACTTATTACTTAGTTACCAAGGATCCCAACTGTAAGAGTGACTTAAACCCCAGTAGATGTATTTAAAAGCAGAAAACACTGCACTAGCTAGACTTATCCTTAGAGAGAACAGGATGTGAGTATAGAGGATGCAAAGTGCTCACAGCATCCAAAGGGAGAACTCCAAGTTAACTTGCTTCTGTTGCTTCCTTCTTTTACTTTGTTGAAAACAACATATATACCTTGGGTCAAAGCAGAAAGGTCTGTAACAGTGAGACTAAAGCTGAGCTTAGCCTCAGCAAGCTCAGCTTTGTCTTCCTGACACAACTTGCCCTCTTAAAATAAAACAACACAAACAAATAATAAAGGACCTGAATTTTTTTTATCATAGCAAATATCACTAATACGTATATAGCTTGAAGAAACTCCACAAGTCTCCATATCAAGAGATACATACTGTAATGTTCTTAACACTCTTGTTTGTGGCAATAAAAGACTGAAAACAACCTGAATATTCATTATCAAAAGGACAAATAAATTACAATTTTTTTCATATTATGGAAATTATAAGTTTATACCTCAATATTACAACATAGGGAATCACAAAAATATCTTATCCAGTACAAGAAGCAAGCCTTGAGGACTAAACATTTTTTTTTTCCTTTTTAGTGCTGCTGAGGATTGAATCCAGGGCATGGAACATTCTACCACAAAGTCATACCTCCAGACCCTAAAAGTGGGATCAAACAAAAACAATGACAACCAAACTTTATAGGATATATATGTTTATGTTTCTGTGCTATGATAAAATTATTCTTCTTTAAGCAAATGATAAATAAGGAATCACAGTTTTCTTTGGATGAGAGGAAATAGTTCCATGTTTGATAATGCTCTAGTTCTGAAACTGGATCATCTATTTATAATGTTTAGACTATCTCGATACTATATGGAAGGAAGAGCTATTTTGTTTCAAACAGGTCTGTTGCCTTCTTTAGAGCCTTATAATTCCTTACCTATTCAAAAATTAATTTAAAAAATTCCCAAAGTATCAAAACAAACTGAGGTCTAATGAAGCCCCCAAGTAGAAACCTACATCATCCTCGTCTTTTGCCTTTTGCCTGGCATCTTCAGCTTCTGCCCGAGCTCTATTGGAAGAAAAACAAACACGTTATTTGAACTGAAGTCATCTTTTTCAAACAGTGAAACAGTAAGGAGTTTTAACTAAGACTAAATAATTATTTTGCCATTGTTAGATAGTCGTTAGCTACCTTCAATTTGGAAAAAAAAATTACCATATCACTCAAAAAAACAATAGGCAGAACAAGTTCCACTCTCCCTGGGCTTTGTAATGAGACCTTATTCTCAAACAACAACAGCAAACAGTAAGTCCTAAAGAAAGCAAAGTGAAGGAAAAGAATGTATTCCAATTTCCTTATTATTAAGGATTTCAGAGCAGTTCTAAGTTTTTTTTTTCACATCAAGATAGAGAGGGGAAAAAAATGATCCTATTTGGACAACAGGCTGGTAAATGGAGAAGCCTGCTTAGAGGAAAGGCAAATAACACAGCATGCACACTTTGCTTCTCTCCAAGCAGCAATTTGCCCTTTCTGAGAGAGAGACAGCTAAAGAACTTATACCAATAGTCTTTTTGGTATGCTGAACAATCTGTTTAAGCAACAATTAAAAACTTACTTCCTAAGCTCTTCCTCCAGTTCTTTGTTCTTTTCCTCGAGCTTCATCTTGGCTTGCTTCACAGCCTCCAGTTCCCCCTGCAGCACATCTTTCTCACAGGTCAACTCATCCACTTTTGCTATCAAATCATTCTTCACTACATTCAAAGCATTTCTAAGAAACACAGTTCAAACACAACATTATAGCATCTTTCAGCTATTCCTTTGTAGATTAAAATAATATAAGATAATAAAGCTGAATATTGACTATTTCGAGACATCCTACCTGAATGTCTATAAAGCAAAAAGAATATAAATCAATTTTAAGTTTTCATGCTTACCAAGCAAAGAATGGATAAAACAAGACAGACCAACAATAAAGTTTAAAGAAATTTAAGATTCAGCTCCTTTGAGCATAATTTATTACAGCCGCATTCTATGTGAACACTACACTTGTTCCAAAGTTGCTTTGACATAGTAAATAGACAAGGGAACCCAGTATACATTTTTGTTCCATTAAACATGTCCAGACACGATGCTGGCTAAACAAACTGTACTTAAGAATTTACAGCTCTAGAGGCAGGGAGTGTGGCCTAGTGGTAGAGTGCTTGTCTAGCATGCATGAAGCCCTGGGTTCAATACTTTGGTGCTACATACACAGAAAAAGCCAGAAGTAGTGCTGTGGCTCAAGTGGTAGAGGAATAGTCTCACACAAAAGAGCTCAGGGACAGCGCCCAGGCCCAGAGTTCAAGTCCCACAACCACAAAAAGAAAAAGAAAAGAAAAGAATTTACAGCTATAAATGTCAATTCTAGAGAAGTGAGCTGGGTATAAATTTAAACATCTGTACAGAAATATAAAAAATTTAAGGAGAACAGGTAAAACAGACAAATCTTAGGGAATAAAAGTAGAATAATACAGAAGATGGAAAGAAAAGTATGGATACTTGCAGAGTAGGAAAACCAATGTGATTCTGCAAAAAAATAAAAAATCAAAACAACAAAACTTAGCCACTAGGTCAGTGTAGGTCCTATATCCATTCTGTGTGTGTGTATGTGTACATGCGTGTGCATGCATATGTCAGATGAAGTGACAGTGATGTGTTAAATTAGTGAAATGGCATCTGACTTGGATAAAAAGTCATTATTTTTGTTCTTTGTTAAAGTTCTCATACCTTGCCTACCAAATGGGAGGCCTTGAATCCAATTCCTTAATACCTCCAAATAAGTAAATAAATATTCTATACTTACTTGGTTTCTAACAGTTGTGTATTCTCTAGTATGAGATTCTCAACTTCCCGACCCATTCCTATCAAAAGAAAAATGATAAAGAATTTGATAATAAATTTATAAAATACATAAGCTATAGTCATAGCTTCTTCTTTATACATTTTATCAGTATCAGTTTTAGCAATCTTATTTTTTATAACTTCATCTGATACTTGTATGGATTGTATAATTATAAATTATTCATCATAGAACCAAGGTAATGGTTTTGTTGGCCAATTCTTTTCTGTTTTGTTTTTTGTTGTTTTAAAGCAGGTCTTGTGTTGCCAGCCTGGCCTCCAATTCTTAGACTTAAGTGATTCTCCTGCCTCAGCCTGAATTAGCTGGGTAAAAGTTCTGTACCACCATACCCAGCTCTTATTGGCCAATTTTGAAATCTGTTAGAATAAATTTCATTTCATACAGATAATACTTCAAAAGAATCAAGACTTTTCTTCCAAATATTCTATAACTTGAAGGAAAAAGGAATAGCATTAAAGTGGATCAGAAACTGTTTCTAAATCGCAACTGATATTGTTGGCTTCTGCCCCCAAATTAAGTCTTATGCTAAAGACGGATGAAACCTTACCAAAGAAATTATGGTCTTAAAGCCCATGCATCCCATGTAAAGCAAAAACAAAGAACAAGAAATGTTTTATGTAATAACAGCATGAAAACAGATTATTAATCTATAAAGTTCTTTGCATGATATGAAAAATATCTGGACTCACAATGTTATGGTTTAATGCATACTGATGTGCAAAAAACAGAAATAAAGATGATTTCCTTCACTTATAAGGGTGTTCTCTGATACACTAAAATGTGTTTTACCAATGCTTTCTCACAATAAAACTGAATACAATTATAAACCACAAATCAGCAATTCAAAGTTTCCTACAAAGTGCTATATATGGAATTCAGCTGTCATCATACAGACTTTTGTTTAATAACTTAATAGATATGTAAATAGGCTTGGAGAGCATTCAATGCTAGATCCAATGTAAGTCTTTCAGGAGAATAAAACTATTTAATTTGCTTCTCCTAAGAAACCAAAGCGGTGAAAAGCACATTAGAAAATATCAAAGAAACAAAACAAAACAAAAGGCCCTTCACTCATTCACCCCCCAGAAGTTATGAGCACATGTTGGAAAATAACATGGGAGAAGTAATGCTCAGATTCATAAAATATTTCTTTGAAAAGAGTTTTAACACATTCTTTTTACTTTTATTTGTTGTTTTCGTTGATCGTATGATGGCTTGAACTTGGGGCCTGGGCATCGTCCCTGAACTCTTTTGTTCAAGGCTAGTGCTCTACCACTTGAGCTATCCACCACTTCCAGTTTCTTCTGAATAGTTTATTGGAGATAAGAGTCTCATGGACTGCCTGGACTGGCATTGAACCACAATTCTCAGATCTCAGTCTTCTGAGATCACAGGCGTGAGCCATTGGTGCCTAGCTTCTTTTTACTTTTTCTGAAGTTAATATTCCAAATTATTTTGAAATATTTTAAAACAAATAAAATCAAGCTGGATATGGTGGCTCATACCTATAATCCTTGCTATTCAGGAAGCCGAGATCTGAGGGTCGAGGTTCAAAACCAGCCCATGCACTAAAAGGTTCATGAGACTCTTATCTCCAATTAATCACCAGAAAACTGGAAGTGTCACTGTGGCACAAGAGGTAGAGCAGTAACCTTGAGCTGAAGAGTTCAGGGACAATACCCAAGTCCCATGACCGCCCCCCACAAAAAAACAAAACCAAACAACTAAACAAAAACCAAACAAATAAAATCAATGCAGCAATACGAAAATTCAATGCTGACATTTAAGTATCTATGCATTCATGACAAACTGGGAGAGAGAGTAAATAAGTTCAAATTCCATTTGCAAAATGATTTTGCCAACATACGTTGCTTTAAGCATTAATGTTGTTTTCAAAAGCTATACTGACAGAAGAAGAGTTTAGACTACTTGAAAAAGGTTTATATAAAAATTCTGTTATAAAACTACCATTTATATAAGCATGAAAGCTGAAAATATATTCAGAGCAAAAAAAAAGTGGGCCCACATGCACGTGCACACGCGCGCACACACACACACACACACACACACACACACACACACTGAATGAGAAAGCAGCAAATGAAAATAGCAGCCAAGAATACCTAGCTTAAAAAGCAGTAATATGTAAGTATTTAAAAAGATACACACCAGAATATTCCCCTGGGTAAGCCGCCCAAGAGAAAAATGAATGAGAAACTCAATTAGATTGTTTTCAGAAAGCAACTCATTTATTTTAAAATGAGAAGAAAAAAACTGAAATGATACAAAAAACTTAACTAAACACAGTAAAAAGACTATAAATAAAAAATCTGAATATATACTGAAAAATATAAGCTTTAATGTTTACAATAAATTTATGCAGTCTCAATGAAGAGTTTAATAAAAATATAGTGTATAAACAGGATTACCTAAAAATATTACTTTGAAATATATTCTTATAGACTCATTATAAGTTTAAGAAAAACATGAAATGAGCTCATATGTATTCAAGACTGAAAGATAAAGTCTAATATACTTGGACATTTTACTGACTGAAAATAAGCAAAAACAAACAAACAAGTAACACTTTCTGGCAGTTTTTAGACTACAGCAGTTTCATTTAGATTTAAGCTACAACCACAGAAAGGCTTCAAAAAGGCATGCAATCATTAGCGAGTATATTTTTCCAAAGGTGCTTTGTTCTCTTAAAAGTTCTCCTTTAAAAGGTCTTTAAGCCAAGTGCTGGTGGCTTATGCCTGAATCCTAGCTATTCAGAGGCAGAGATCTGAGGTTTATGGTTCAAAGCCAGCCTGGGCAAGAAAGTCTGTGAAACTCTTAGCTTTAATTAATCATCAAAAAAAGCCAAGAGTGGAGTTGCAATTCAAGGGATAATGTTAGTCTTGAACACAAAAGCTCAGGGACAATGACCAGGCCCTGAGTTCAAGCCCCAACACCACCTTGAATGCACGCAAGTATGCACACACACAAGTTTTTAATCACAAAAGGTAAAGAACCACTGAATTGTGCTATAGATCATAATCCCATTCACCTAGTTGTGCTATATGCTAAAAATGTAACAGTGAGAAAAAGAATTTTGTCAGCCACATTGAACCTATAGTAAATGAAGCGAGGAAAGTACACAGCAAATCGCAAAATTCAAAGAGTGGCATGAGAATTCACATCAGGGACAATTCAGCATTAATTAAAGATAGAAACAGAATCCCTGGAGGACATATCATTTAGACAGAGAGACTGAAAATAGCTGGGGATTGGCTGTGAGAGAAGAATGGGAGGTCCAGGCTAGAGGACTCAGTGATGGTGAGGCAGGTTGTATTATTCTAAGAGAGTCTCAAGGGACAGTCAAAAAAAAAAAAAGCTGCTCAACAGTTCTTGGCTTGTCAAATGTAAGGTGTCTCACAAATCACTGAAGAGGCATCTAGTAGGCAGTTTGGAGCTAGTAGTTTGAAGTTTCAGGAAAAGAACTGAGGCAGAGATAAAAATTAATTTGTCATAAAACTAAGAAACATCAGGTGTTGGTAGCTCATACCCGTAACCCTAGTGAATCAGGTGGCTGAAATCTGAGGTATCAGGTCACAAGCCAGCCAGGGCAGGCAAGGCCATGAGACTCTTACTTCTAATTAACTACCGAAAAGCAGGAAATAGTTCTCTTTCCTCTGATGAGCCTACTTGGTAGAGCACTAGCCTTGAGTACAGAAGCACAGCACCAAGGCTGCAGGAGAGCAGGCACACAAGCACACATACCGCACACACACCACAAACACACTCAAGAGTCAGAACAGAGAAATTCATCCTGTTAGGGTGAGCAGTGAGGAGGAGGACAAGGATGCAGGCAGGTTCAAAGACAATTGCTTTTGAGGGGCCACATAAAATAACAGAAGAAAGCTGGGAGCAGTGGCTTACACCTATAATCCTAGCTACTCAGGAGGCTGAGATCTGAGGATAGCAGTTCAAAGCCAGCCTGGGCACTCAAGTCTGTGAGACTCTTACCTCCAATTAACCACTAGAAAATGGGAAGTGGGGCTGTGGTTCAAGGGGTAGGGTGGCAGGCAGCCTTGAGCTGAAGAGCTCAGGGACAATGCCCAGGCCCAGGGTTCAAGCCCCATGACCCACAAAAAAAAAAAAAATTAAAAAACAGCAATAGCAGAAACCAATGCATATAGCAAACGAGTTTTGTTCACTGATGTATACTGCCACTATCTAGAACAATGAAGATATCTCATCCATGTTGTAGCCATAAAAGCATAACATGGGAGGACAATGAGTGACAGGTGGTATGCAGTAAAGTTCTAAGGTGACAGAAAGACAGTATCTATCTATCTATCTATCTATCTATCTATCTATCTATCTATCTATCTATCTATCGCCCAGGTGTCACTGTGCCTGGCACTACTTTTATTTTTTATTTTTACTTTTTTTAATTTTTTTTTTTTTTTTTTTTTTTGCCAGTCCTGGGCTTGAGCTCAGGGTCTGAGCACTGTCCTTGGACTTTCTCAAGGCTAGAGCTCTACCACTTGAGCCTTAGCACCACTTCTGGCTTTTTTCTATGCGTGTGGTACCGAGGAATTGAACACAGGTCTTTGCATATACTAGGCTAGCACTCTACACTAGGCCAAACTCCTGGCCCTATTGTTATTTTTTTAAAAAAACAGTTATGTTCTGGATATATTTAAATGATGGGAAGAAATTAGTAAAGACAGTGTAGTTGAACATAGATAATAATAAGAAATGAAGCTTCAGAAGTTAAGTATATGACCAGATATGACTTCCAGGTTCTAGAGGGTAACCATGGAATGAGCAACTTAGAATTAATGAAGAAAAGAGCCACTGAAAGAGTCAATGAATGAGATTAATCAACATAAAAACACAAACTGTTTCAAGTTATTTCTTTTTAACTATCAAAAATAAATCAGAAATAATCGAATCACCACTAAGTCCATATAATGATTAAAATAAATTTAAGCCGGGCACCAGCAGCGCATGAATATAATCCTAGCTCCTTAGGAGGCCGAGATCATAGGATTGCAGTTCAAATTCAGACTGAGTAGCAAAGTTTGTGAAATTGTTAGCTCTAATTAAACACCAAAAAGTTGGAAGTGGAGCTGTGGCTCAAGCAGGGCCATTGGGCTTGAGCAAGAAAGCTCAGGGACAGTGCTTAGCCCTGAGTTCAAGCCTCAGGAATGGCAACAAACTAATTAATTAATTAAAAATAAAGTTAATAAATTTAATCCCAAAACAACAAAAGGATTTTATAATAACAATGTACCTCTATGCATGAATCCAAGGTGAATTAAAGAACATTAGGGAACTTTCTTTTTTTTTTTTTTTTTTTGCCAGTTCTGGGCTGGGGCTCAGGGCCTTGAGCACTGTCCTTGGGCTTTCTCAAGGCTAGAGTTCTACCACTTGAGCCACAGCCCCACTTCTTGTTTTCTAGTAATTAATTGGAGGTAAGAGACTCTCAGCTTGGCTTTGCATGGAGTAGCTTTGAACTGTGATCCTCAGATCTCAGTCTTTTGAGTAGTTAGGATTACAGGCGTGAGCAACCATGCCCCCCCCAATTTTTTTTTTTTTTTTTGCCAGTCCTGGAGCTAGCTTGAACTCAGGGCTTGAGCACTCTCCTTGGGCTTTTTCAAGATTAGAAGCTCTACCATTTGAGCCACAGCGCCATTTCTGGCTTTTTCTATATATATGTACCCGTACTGAGGAATCGAACCTTAGTCATTGTGCATGCTAGGCAAGCACTCTACCAGTAGGCTGAACTTCTGTCCCCCTCCCCCATTTTTTTTTTCCCCTTTGGTGGGTCATGGGCTTGATCTCGGCCTAGGCACTGTCCCTGAGCTCTTCAGCTCAAGGCTACCGCCTTACCCCTGGAGCCAAGTCCCACTTCCCATTTTCTAGTGATTAATTGGAGATAGAAGAGTCTCAGGTCCTTTTGTGCCAGGACTGGCTTTGAACCTTGATCCTCAGATCCAGCCTCCTGAGTAGCTAGGATTACAGGCATGAGCCACCGTACCTGGCCAAAAAAATTTTTTTTTTTAATTCTTCTTAAGCATTTTTGCATCTGTAATTTTGTCAGGGACTGTTTTGTTTCTTTTCTTTTTTAAAAAAAAAAATTATTTTTTTCTTGGTCATGGGGCTTGAACTCTGGAGCCACAGCGCCACTTCCAATTTTCTAGTGGTTAACTGGAGATAAGAGTCTCTTGGACTTTATTGCCCAAGCTGGCTTTGAACCTCGAACCTGTGATCCTGATATGTCAGCCTTCTGAGTAGCTAGGATTACAGGCATGAATGAGCCACCATGCCTGTGGACAGTGTGTTTTCTTAAGTTAATCAAAATTAAAAAGGAATTTTTTTCATGTGTAAATGAAGACTAAGATGCAAATTTAAATGTAAACAGGAGTTATTTCTCAAGAATTATTCTTTTGAGCCTTCCTTGAGAAATACTTTACAATTTCTTCCAATGTTCTACTAAGACTTCAATAGTAGCAATCTCTTTAGCATTTCCAAATAGTAGGAATCTCTATATTCAGGAATAAGCATGCATACTTTCAATCCTTCTTAGAAACTTGTAGGGGGATTTTGTTGCCTTTTTTTTTCAATTTAACGTAGAATCTTACTAGGTAACCCAGGCTGGCCTTCTAGTCTTATGCTTATAATCCACCTGTCTTAGCTTAGCCTCGAGTGTAGGGATTATAGGAGTTATGTTAAAACTTGCTGAACTAAGTTACAGTGCCAAGGGCATATCTTAACATAACTTAAGGAAAACAATATCATACCATACTACATTCACAAGGATGGACAAATAAGAGTCTTTTAAGAACAGCATAGTGTGTACTATAATTACACAAATACCAATATTTTTATAACCTATTATCTATTCTAAAAGAATATGCTTTTCTTCTTCTTTTTCCCATGGGGGGAGGGGGCTTACTGGGGACTGGACCTATGACCTCAAACATGCTAAACAAGTGCTCTACTCTTTGAGTGATAACCTAACTCTTAAAAGAACAGATTTTAAATTCATTTTTAGTTTCTTTTTTTTTTTTTGGTGGGTCATGGGGCTTGAACTCGGCCTGGGTGCTGTCCCTGAGCTCTTCAGCTCAAGGCTACTGCCCTACTCTTGAGCCAAGCCCCACTTCCTGTTTTCTAGAGGTTAATTGGAGGTAAGAGTCTCAGGTCCTTTTGTGCCCGGGCTGCCTTTGTACCTTAATCCTCAGATCTCAGCCTCCTGAGTAGTTAGGATTATAGGCGTGAGCCACTGCACCGGGCCTCATTTTTGGTTTCTATAAATTCTTTGTCTTCTTTTCCAGTGCAGAATTTGAATTCCAGGTCTGAAGTTCAAGATGTTCTACCATGGAGCCTTGAATCCATACCTTTATAAGATCTTAAGTTACAAGTAAGATATATTAACAGTAACTCATGTCAGGTTACAGTGGTTCATGCCTATAATTTTAGCTATTCAGAATGCAGGGATCAGAGAATGGAGATTTGAAGTTATCCTCGGAAGAAAAATCTATAAGATCCTGTCTCCAAAATAAATGACAAAAAGCAGAAATGCCTTCCAAGATGGAGAGCACCAGATTGGCAAGTTCAAGGCCTGAGTCCAACCCAGTTCTTTCACAAAACAAAACAAAACAAAACCAATAAACACAACCTGTGAAGCCTAATGCACATGGCAAGGCTTGATGGCTCATGCTACTCAGAGGCTAAAATTGGGAGGATCATGATTTGAGACCAGCCCAGACAATAACTTCATAAGATACTCATTTCAACCACTAAAGTGTAGTATGAGCCTGTGATTACAGCTGTGGTAGGAAGTATAAGGATTGAGGTGTAGGTGACCCTGAGAAAAAAAACAAGGCTACTGAAGAAGTAATCAACGCAAAACAGGGTTGAAGGCATGTCTCAAGTACTAGAGGGCCTGTCTAGAAAGTGTGAGGCCCTAAGTTCAAATCTAAGTACTGCAAAAATCCTCAAAACAGACAGAAGAAAGTCTAATTCACATGAGCCAGAATCACATAATTATTGATGAAAAGAATCTTAAGGATGACCTAAGCAGGATTGATAAGATTTTGTTTTTAATGGGTAGGATGACAAACACTGGGCTTTTTCATCTCTGTTGTAAACTATTCAACTCTGTTGTTGGGTCAAAGCAACCACAGACCGGAAGTGACAAATGGGGAGGGAGGCTGTTTCAATTAAACTTCACTGCAACACAAAGGTCACCAGATTTGGCTTACAAGGCACTATCTGACTGAAGCCTGAATTAGAGTCAATTACTTGAGTGACAAAGAAACTATAGGCCAGAAAGGCTAAAATATTTGGCAAGGATCATTAGATAAATTTATAGTAGAAAAGTCAAATGCAGTGTTTTTTCAAACTACGTTCAACAAAAACTTTTTTTGAAAGGATGGGGGTAACTAGGGTTGAACCTATAACTCTGAGCTATACCTCCACAAACTTTAAAATGATTATATGTAACATAAGCAAAAATAGTATTATAAGGTAAAATAAAGGGTAAAAATGAAACAAAATAAACACTCTCATGTGATAAAATTGGTTATTTTATTATTGTCAATAGAATTCAGTAGGATTTATTTAAGCTAAGGAACAATCAATCTTATATATAGCTCTCTTCCCCCCCCCCAGACACACATGCATGCATGCATACACCACTGTGTTCCATATGTATAAAAATATCCTCAGAATATAACAGAAGCTGAAAAAGCTGTGTTATATGAATTCAAAATACTAATTTGAATGTATTTGTAAGTGTATTTACATGTGAAGATGCTTTCATTTAGAACTTTTATAAACTCTATCAAAAGGCAGATGGGAACATTCTGAACAAAATCACAAAAGAAATTTCTTTTTAAAATAGTACGATATTTCTTCACATAAGCTGCCATACCTAGTAAATCTGCTCCTTCATCCACATCTCCAATGAGGCCTGAACCAGCTGAAGACAGTTCTTCAAACAGAGATTCTGTATTACGATCAAAAGCTTTATTCTCTATGCCTTTGGTGGGAGTGCTGTGTAACAAAAGCAACAAGACAAATTACACATTTTTGACAGTTTTTTTTAAAAAATGCAACAGGCCAAGAAACATAATTTCTTTTTAACTTATAATTTTCATTTACAACACAGTATCAATTTAAAATTTCCCTAATATTCCCATGAAACTCCAAAGACAATTTTCTTTTCTTTTCTTTTTTTGTAGGTCATGGGGCTTGAACTCAAGGCCTGGGTGCTGTCCCTGAGCTCTCCAGCTCAAGGCTACCGCTCTACTCCTTGAGCCACAGCGCCACTTCTGGTTTTCTGGTGGTTAGTTGGATATAAGCGTCCCATGGACTTCAGTCCCCAGGCAGGCTTTGAAGCGTGATCCTCAGATCTCAGCCTCCTGAGTAGCTAAGATTACAGGCATAAACTACCATGCCTGGCTCCAAAGACACTTCTTAATCCCAGCATGTTTTTCTGTGGGATCCCAGCAAACACAAACAATAGGCTGGTATCTGACTTCATAACAGGCACTAGTCCTGGTCACATTCATTATTAGCTTACTCTCACAAAGGACCACAAAGCAGGTGTTACTATTCCTCCAACTTTATAGGTAAGAAACTGGAGAGTTTAAGGCATTTGCTAAGATCATCCATAAAAAAGAGTGAAAGAAGTAGGATTTAAACCCAGGTAGTTTTAGTTTCAGAATCCATGCTTTATGCTAACTAGGATAAATTAGCATGGCTCTTGAAGTTTACTTTAAAGATAATTTGACAGTATCTAGGCTAGGAGTTAGTGCCTCATGCCCGGAAGAAAGCAGTTTTTTTTTCCCTTTAAATGTCAGTTTATTCCTGGCTTTATAAATTTATTTATACAACTAGTCAATTTTAGAACTTACTGACACAGAGTCATTAAGACTATGAAAAAATGCAAAACTAAGCTTCAGAAAATGTTCTGAAGAATGAAATTTAGAAAATAAAGTTATTGCATATCTTAATGATACGAAAATAATAATATGAGTAAAATAATTACATGTATAGAAAGCGGAGGATTAATATAAGGACTTAAAGCTATAGGCAAATCTTTCAAACTACATGGGGTTATGGGGCTTGAACTCTGGGCCTGGGTGCTGTCCCTGAGCTCTTAAGCTCAAGGCTACCACCCTAAACCTTGAGTCACAGCACCACTTCCTGTTTTCTATTGATTAACTGAAGAGTCTCACATTCTTTAGTGCTTGGGCTGGATTTGAACCGTGATCCTCAGATCTTAGCCTCCTGAGTAGGTAGGATTATAGGTATGAGCTACCTCACCCCACCAAGAAAGCAATTATTTTTTTAAAATTTTTTATTGTAATTAATAAAAGGGTTACATGATATTTGCCAGATAGAAGGTGTATTAATTCACGTACATTGATACCCTTTCACATGTCTTGGTACCCATTACCCTCCCCCCTACCCCCCCACCCGTCTTGGTTTTCCCCCCTTTCCTATCAAATTTCAAATAACCAAATACAAATAAATTCAATATATCAGATAACAAAGTGAGATACTGTAACAATATGAGATACCCAAGGGACAGCAAAGGAGATGAGAGACAACATAGTACATTAATGACAACAATCATTCGTTATATGGCTTTTGTTTCAATATCCTGGAGGTCCTTTCAATTAGCTTCATACTATATGGCCTTATATATCAAGATTTTGCTCTTTTGCAGATCTCTGTTAGTAGAGCCCAAGGTTTCTACTGATTATGACGAATGAGGGAAACCATTGAGCCTAAGTTCCTTTGAGTCTGGCTTACTTCACTTAATATGATTTTTTCTAAGTCTTTCCATTTCCTATCAAATGGGGTGATGTCATTCTTTCTGGCAGCAGCATAGAATTCCATTGTGTACAAATACCACAACTTGTTGATCCACTCATCAACTGAGGGACATCTAGGTTGGTTCCATATCTTTGCTATGGTGAATAGTGCTGCAATGAACATTGTTGTGCTAGTGGATTTAGTATGCCCTTGTTTCTGGATGGTTGGGTAAATGCCAAGTAGTGGAATTGCTGGGTCATAGGGGAGTTCTATGTTTAGCCTTTTGAGGCACTGCCATACTGCTTTCCATAGTGGTTGAACAAGTTTGCACTCCCACCAACAGTGTAGTAGTGATCCCTCCTGGCCACATCCCCTCCAGCACAAGAAAGCAATTATAATACCAACATTTCTTCAGGAAGACATACACTTGATTTTGTGTATGTCTAGGTACTAGTGGCACCACCAAAATAGAGAAAAGGAAAGAGAAACTGTCTTAATCTTATATTCTTAATACCTTGACCCTTTATATCCACTGAGATCTTTGTCCATATCCAATTCAGGAGTGGATTCAATGATTGCTTGAACTTCTGATTTCTCTTCATTTTCAGCAGAGCCTAAGAACAGAATATGATGAAACAAACCATACATATATAATACAGTACCCTATTATGAAAATTCTGCTGCCTTTGTTGTTTTAAATATATCAAATAAATATTTTTAATGTAAAAGGTAGACAGCATCAACACGCAGTTACAATGGTTAAACATAGAAACTAGGAACCAAAAATCAACAAAAAAATCCAAGGCACTCCTTTCATTCCTGTTTAAAGGGAGGTGCTAGCCATGATTGCACATAAATGTCTGTAGTCCCAGGTACTTGAGAGGCTGAGTCAGAAGTAAAAGCCCAGGAGGTGGAGGCCAGTCTGGGTAGCAGTGAGATCCTGTCTCAAGCAAGCAAACAAAACTAAGGCAGAGGACAGAAAAGAATTTTCCTTCCTACTTAGGATCCCCCAGATCCCAGCATTTTTTCTCTCCAAAACCCAGGTGTAACCATTACTTCTTTTAAGCTTACTTTGAACTAAACACAATTAATTTACCTCTCATTTATATCTCACTGGTTTACTGGATACTTTGCTAACACTAGTAATTTTTTTTTAAATAGTCACTTACCTGTAGATACATTTCTAGTTTCTTGGGCTACTTGTACTTCAATGTGCTTGCTTACATCTGATTTATTTAGTATATCGGGGCTCTTTACCAGTCCATCATTATCTTCTTTTAAGGGAGTGTCAGGAGGGATTGCTGACACATCTGAATTGGCTATTGATGCTGGTGTAGTAGCTTTAGATCCACCTTGGCTAACGTCAGAAAGTTCATCCTGCAAATAAAAGTAATTAAGAAGAAAGTTTTAACTAACTAATTAATGATAAGACACTTTAAAATGAGTAAGAGAAATGAACCTTTCCAAAGGAAGCTCTGTTTTTTTAGCCAAGGCAATAGTCACTGATTTGGAAATATGTCATTAAATCATGTATTTCCCAAACAAGATTTTTCTAAATAGAAAATTTGAAAATAACAGTTTATAATGGAAGCTATAACACTTTGCAGATATCAAATGACTGCAAAATATTATAGCTGCCATTATAAAGGAGTTAGAACATGCTCTGAAACAACAGTGAAATAACCCGATGTTCATGCCAGGGAAGTTCTATGTTTTGAACACATCTTATCTCAGCAGGACACCAGTGGCTCGTGCCCGTGCCTGTATTCCTAGCTACTCAGGAG
Organism: Megascapheus bottae; assembly: GCF_031878675.1. NCBI lineage: Eukaryota > Metazoa > Chordata > Mammalia > Rodentia > Geomyidae > Megascapheus > Megascapheus bottae. Next base: position 37,646,658 of record NC_143525.1, read on the forward strand.
GTTGAGATATGAGGATCAAAGTTCAAAGCTAGCCTGGGCATGAAAGTACATGAGATTCTTATCTCCAGTTAACCACCAGAAAACCAGAAGTGGCTCAAGTGGTAGAGCGCTAGCCTTGAGCTATTCTGAATAGCTCAGGAAGTTCAAGCCCCATGACCAACCAAAATAAACAAACAAATATCATTTGAAGTATTTGTTTACAAACAAAAAGGTGGGGGTAGCTGGGAATGTGGCTTAGTGGTAGAGTACTTGCCTAGCATGTATGAAGCCCTGGACTCAATTCCTCAGTATCATATAAACAGAAAAGGCCAGAAGTGGTGCTCTGGCTCAAGTGTAGAGTGCTAAGCTTGAGCAAAAGAAGCTCAAGGACAGTACCCAAGCCCTGAGTTCAAGCTTCAACACTGTTTAAAAAGAAAAAAAAATTCTGGGCTGGGAGTTTGGTCTAGTGGTAGAGGGCTTGCCTTGCATGCATGAAGACCCAGGTTCTAGTCCTCGGTACCACATACATAGAAAAAAAAGCCAGAAGTGGTGCTGAGGCTCAGGTGGTAGAACTCTAGCCTTGAGAAAGTCCAAGGACAGTGATCAGGCCATGAGCTCAAGGCCCGGGACTGGCAAAAAAAAAAAAAAAAGGTTAAACATGTCATTTGAAATATGATGTAAAACTCAATGTTAATAAATTCTTTAAAAAAATTCTAAGTCAACTAATATACCAACTTTAGAAAGTGGGATTAGGTAATCAGCATTGCAACAAGCAGCTCAGAGAGCAACTATCACTCAAGAGACTCACCACAGATTTAAAACTGTACAAAACTGGTATTTCTCTGGAAAGGATTCACTGTTTTTATCAAATTTTCCAAAGTAATTGTCAAAAACAATCCAAAAATGAATGCCAGGAATGGTGGCTCGTGCCTGTAATCCTAGCAACTCAGGAGGCTGAGATCTGAGGATCATGGTTCAAAGCCAGCCCGGGGACTAAAGTCCATGAGACTAATTAATCAACAGAAAAACCGGAAGCAGGGCTGTAGCTCAAGGGATAGGCTGATGACTTCAGGGACAATGTCCAGGCAAAAAGTTCAAGTCCCATGACCAACCAAAATAAAAAAAAAACTATATAAAAATGAGACAGAATGGGCTAGGAGGAGTTTGGCCTAGTGGTAGAGTGCTTGCCTAGCATGCATGAAGACCCGGGTTCGATTCCTCAGTACCACATACATAGCAAAAAGCCGGAAGTGGTGCTGAGGCTCAAGTGGTAGAGTGCTAGCCTTGAGAAAGTCCAAGGACAGTGCTCAAGCCCTGAGCCCAAGCCCAGGACTGGCAAAAAAACAAAAACAACAAAAAAAAAATGAGACAGAACTTTTGGAGTAAATTGTGAAAACTTACAGAAAAGGGAACCTTTTTTTTTTTTTTAACTATCAAGCCCAGTACAGTGCGTGCAAATATAGTCTGAGCTACTTGTAAGCTTAAGGCAGTAGTCACCTGAGCTCAGGTGATTTAGGCTAAATTGGGTAGCAATGCAGCGTGGTTCATACTTGTTATTCTAGCTATTCAAGTGACAGAGGTCAGAAGGATTATGATTTGAGGCTATACTAGGTGAAAAAAGTTCATGTGACCCCTTTTCCAACCAATAGCTGGTGTAATTGGCAAGCTGTTATCATTAAGCGGCAAGGCAGACTGAGGTATAGAGGATCATAGTTCCAGACCAATCCAGACAAAAATGTCTGTGAGTTCCCATTTGAATAGTAAAAGCTAGGCATGGCGCTATGTACTGTCATCTTACCTATGGCAGGAAGTATAATAGAAGATCAAGGTAAAACAGTGAGATTCTATTTCAAAAGTAACCAAAGTAGGTATATTGTATATACATTTATTTGTTCATTTGAAATAGGGAAGGGAAGGGGGGGAAAACAAGATGATTGGGAAGTGGTGTGTGTGGGGGGAATAGGGATTTAAACATGAGAAGGGGTATCATTGTGGGAGAAGTAATGTGTAGCTGTAACCCCTCTATAAATACCCCAACAATTAAAAAAAAAAAGTGGGTGGGGGGTTTGGGGGGGAGGGTAATGGGTACCGAGACACATATGTGAAAGGGTATCAATGTATGTGAATTAATGCACCTTCTATCTGGCAAATATCATATAACCCTTTTACTAATTACAATAAAAAATAAATTCTTTAAATAAATAAAACTAAAAAAATTTCATTTTCCTAAAAAAAAAAAAAGTAACCAGAGTAAAAAGGGCTAGAGTCATTTCAATGTATAGAATGCCTGCCTAGCACACAAAAAGCCCTATGTTCAAGTAAAAAAAAAATCAAGCTTACTATAAAATAATGAGAACCTTAGGTATCTTACATCTACTTCATAAGATTTTTTTTTTTTTTGATCAGTCATGGGGCTTGAACTCTGCACCTGGGCGCTGTCCCTGAGCTCTTCAGCTCAAGGCTACCCCTTGGTTTGCTAAGTGGTTAATTGGAGATAAGAGTCACACGGACTTTAGTGCCTAGAGCCCGGGCACTAGGCTTTGAACCATGATCCTCAGATCTCAGCTTCCTGAGTAGCTAGGATTACATCCTTCATAAATTCATTATAAATTATTCTATACAATAATATCATAGCAACGCTTTCCACAAATAGGGCTTAAAATGTCCACTATATTACAGTTTGTCATGGTAGTTTTAATGCCTGAATAGCTCTTTATTCCCTCAATAGGACCCCAAATTATTGACTTCTGTCCTGTTTCTTTTTTGTCGGTTGTGGGGCTTAAACTCAGTGACTGTGTGCTGTTTATGAACTTTTTCACTTAAGGCTAGTGCTCTACCAACTTGAGCCACGGCTCCACTTCCAGCTTTCTTCTGGTTAATTGGAAAGACTCGGCTCATGGACTTCCAGCTTGGGCTGGCTTTTGAACCATGATCCTCAGATCTCAGCCTCCTAAGCAGATGTGTGAGCCACCAGTACACACCCAGTAGAGTGGGCCACCGGCACCCAGTTTATCCTATTTCTTTTAAAATCAAGTTTTAAAATATCTTATATCAGCCGGGGTACTGGAGGCTCATACCTGTAATCCTAGCTATTCAGAAAGCTGAGATCTGAGGATCATGGTTCAAAGCCAGCCTGGGCACAAAAGTCTGTAAGACTCTTATCTCCAATTAACCACCAGAAGTGGTGCTGTGGCTCAAGTGGTAGAGCACTATCACTTGACAAAGTTCAAGGATAGTGCCCAGGCCCTGAGTTCAAGCCCCATGACCAACAAAAAAGAAAAAAAAAGAGAGGGGGGGAGATAACTTTGGTCATCTGTCATGAGAAGTGCAATACCAATAATATGCCAATAAAGTTAAATGAACTCAAATCTGTATTGTTTTCAAATAAATAGCCAACTTCCCATTGCCTCCTTCCCCCTCAAAAAAAAAAAAAACCCATAAAACTGGTTATTTCCTTGACCTGCACTAATATGTAAGTATTTGACAAAAATGTACTAAATTGTTCAAATTATCTTGTTGGAAATTGAGTCAGAGAAATTGACAGCAATGGTTATGGAACCAAAAAGGCCTACAGTGATCACAGCTAAAAAATAAAAGGGGTTTTATTATGAGTGATTTATCAGTGTGGCTAATTTATATTTATGTTATCATACACATGAATCCTCACTCTTAAACTAGTTAGAATGCAATACATATTAAAGGCTTGTAAACTAATTAAGATAATGGATTCAAAAGTCCTATAGCATACCAAATATCTCTATAATGAGAAAATGATCATGCCTTTGAAGTATGTGACCCCCACATACCAAAGTGGTTGTTTTCACCTTAAAATTTCTTACTAATTAAGAGGTCAGGTAACCAGTTTGGCAAAAGTCCATTTCCCCACATTCATTTGTGGACCAGAAAATCAAAGATCCAGGAGAAAGGAAAGGAACTATGATGCCTCCATATTCTAGGGCTTCAGTAAGGAAGTGATAAAATAAAATCTACTTAGAAGAAAATGATGTTTTAAGTTTGCTCTAGACATCCAAATGAGATTTCTTTATCTGTAACTTAGTTCCGTATTACACTTTTGCCATATAAAAACATTTTATTCTTCAAATAGTTCACTGTGAAGGTTGTACTTCTGACAACTAGACCAAAGGGCTAGATGCAGCAGGAAAACTGAAGAGGGAAAACCTATACATTTTATGGGACGTTCTCAAGAGAGGTACTTTTTCCTTGGGGATCCAGGTAGTGATAAAGCACCTAGGATGAGAAGTCCATGCTATGGCATTTAGACATGGAGGCAATTCAGGCATGAGCTACTACTGCCTGGTCCATCTAGTTTAAGACTAACATTCCTATTTACATCTAATAATAGTTTCCAGGTCATCTGACTGATTGTGTTGTTTTGGCTAATGATTTTGACAGATATGTCAGTCATATTATTTTGTGAAGGACAAGCTATGTCCTATTCCAAGTTATTATTATTATTTCCAGTTCTGGAGTTGAACTCAGGGCCTGAGCACTGTCCTTGAGCTTTCTCACTTGAGCCACAGCACCACTTCTGGCGTTTTTCTATGGATGTGGTACTAAGGAATCTAGTCTGGATCTTCATGTATGCTAGGCACGCACTCTACCACTAGGCCAAACTCCTAGCCTCTCCAAGTTTTTTTTTTTTTTTTTTTTTTTTGCCAGTCCTGGACTTGAGCTCAGGGGCTGAGCGCTGTCCTTGGACTTTCTCAAGTCTAGAGCTCTACCACTTGAGCCTCAGCACCACTTCCAGCTTTTTTCTATGTATGTGGTACCGAGGAATCGAACCTGGGTCTTCATGCATGCTAGGCAAGCACTCTACCACTAGGCCAAACACCCAGCCTCCAAGTTATTTTATATAACAAAAAACAACTGCTTTTAGGCCAGGCGACTTCATTTTATAAAACAGCCCTTTTGATCCATTTTGAGTGAAAATGGCCGGGCAGAGAATGACTCTACAACTATTAAGCTAGCACAAACCATGAAACAGACTGACAAGTAACTTATTTATGCTAATTAAACTTTGCCACCTAACTACTTCAAATTAAATCAGAAAATCACATACACTTGCAGGCACATCAAACCTGCAACAGAAAAATCAACCTCACAACCTTATCCAGCATACCTGATGCAAGAATAATACAATGCCCTCACCTGGATTTTATAAAAGGACATGGACCTAACATAAGATTGGTAGACCAATCTGTCATCAGACTATTCGGGTTGCTGAACTCTGAACTCCAAATTCCAAATCTGTTCCCAGGATTTCTGATGGATCCCCTTCCTAGATGCTTGACAACCCCCCCTCCCCCCCCCCCCCCCCGGCATTGCCATTTGTCTGGACCCAAAGAGCTTAAAAGCAGTTTGATGCTTTGAATTAACACTGAGTTTTGATACTACTATGTCTAACTGGGTTCATGGTGTTAATATCCTATCTAACTACTTCCAGTGATTCTTGTTGATTCTGTATCAGATCAGCCCTTACTATCAGCCAGGCTTCTTAAGAGTTGATGGGGTATACTCTATCATATTAACAATTTCTTAGTAATACTATTAACTCCTATATTTCTGTGAAGTATAATATGTGATCTGAGTTAATATCAATAATTACTACTGGAGTAAAAATCTTGTTTTAGCCAGGCACAGGTGGCTCAAGCCTATAATCCTAGTTTCTCAGGAGGCTGAGATCTAAGGATTGAGGTTTAAAGCCAGCCTTGGCACTAAAGTCTGTGAGACTCTTATCTCCATTTAACAGACAGAAAGCTAGACATGGTACTGTGGCTTAAAGTGGTAGAGCACTAGCCTTGAATTGAAGAGCTCTAGGGGCATCGCCCAGGCCCAGAGTTCATCTATCACTCAACAACGGTATTGCTGTTATTCAATAAATTCTGACACTGTGGAAACACTCAAGTTTCTTTCTTTCTTTTTTTCTTTTTTACTTTTTATGTAAGTGCTCATCACATTATTTGTTTGACTATCAAATTCTATTTGATAATTATCAGAAAAATATAGAAATCATGATGAGATAGTTTCTTATCCCTATTAGGACAGCCACTACCCAAAAAAAAAAAAAAAAACACAGTAACCATGTCAACTAGGATGTTAGGAAATCGGAAGCCTTGCCCACTGTTGTTGGTAGGACTGTAAAATGTCATTGCTCTGAGAAATAGTATGGAGACTTCTCCAAACTAACTAAAGAGTAGAACTATCCTATTGCCTAGCAATTCCACCTCTGAGTATATATCCAAAAGAAGTGAAAACAGGGTCTCAGATTATCTATATATACATAGCAGGATTATTCATTAATAGTCATGAAATGGAAGCTATCTAAATATTCATCAACAGATGAACAGGTAAATAAAATAGTACATAAATAAAATGGGACAGAATGAGAGTTACTCTGTGTGCATTCTGCTATGAGGACAGTATTGGTGTAAAGCATGCTTTGTGTACTTTGAACTCAGGGCCTCATTCTTGGTAGGCAGTTGCTCCACCACTTGAATCACAATCATGCATACCAGTTCCCTTACCGAGAGTTTGATCAATGAAAGCAAGCTGAATTTCTTCAGTATGTATATTTTTCCCTCCTTTATTTCAATGCTTACTTTGGAGGAGTAATTTACAATTTATAGTAAATCAACAGCAACCACTTTTATACTTGAAAATAACATCAGTGATCTCTGAAACTCATCATGTGAGAGCAGGAAAACATCAGTTTGATGAAATAACCAATAGTAAATCTTTTCTGTTTACTTTCTGTAAAATGTTTTCAAACATCATTCTCACCTCCTGTTCTACTGTCTTCAGAGGTTCAGGGCTATGGCTGACCTGGGTAAGGAGGAAAGATTACAAAAGAGAGAAAAAAGCATGTATTTACTAGGCATTAACATTTGTATCTTTGGTTTATACTTCCTCTCATGATATAAAATTAACCTATTATCTACTGTATTTAAAATGAGGGCTTTAAGGGTTTGGCTTGTTTATTGACAAGCCAAAATCACCTCCTCTAAGACTCCATGGTATTTTGCAGCATGATAATTGGGTAAGGGTCCTATCTTGTATTTTTGATAACCAACTCATCAACACGTTTTTCTATTTTCACAACCTTTTGAAAATATTCCATAAGTTTATGCTAGTCACATTTTATTCTTAATACACTAAATATGCCAGTGTAGTATTACTTCAAAACACCCCCCTTTTCTCTCACATCATTTTTGAGACTGTCAGGTAAAACAAGATTCAAGTCCTTCTGAATTTATTGAAATTATTTCTGTCCACATATTTTTTCCCTCTGTAAGACAAGGGGAAAAATGTGTTTCTATTCAACACAATACAGTCTCAAATTTCAAATACACCTGATCTAAAAATTCATCAAAATCCCAGCCACTTAAGAGGCTGAGATCTGAGGATTGAGGTTCAAAGCCAGCCTAGGAATAAAAGAACTTGGGACTCTTATCTCCAATTAACCTCTAGAAAACAGGAAGTGGAGCTTGTCTAAAGGATAGGGTGGTAGACTTGATCTGAAGAGCTCAGGGACAAAGCTCAGGCCCAGGGGTAGGGTGGTAGCCTTGAGCTGAAGAATTCAGGCCTAGCGTTCAAGTTCCATGACTGGGGGGAAAAAAAAAGGAAAAATAAATTGGTCATGGTGACATACACCTGTAATCCAAGTACTTTCAAAGCTGGATCAGGTAATTGAGTTTGAGGCCAGTCTGGGATACACAGTGAGAAACTGTGTCAATAAGGAGTATTGTAACAGAGGTATAGCTCAATGGAGATCCTCTGCCTTGATATGTAAAGCCTAAGGCTCTATCCCCAGTACCAAGGGGAGGGGAGGGTAAATACTCATATTACATCAGCATATAACATATATCAGGTGAACTAAACAACTATGGTATACGATAGTATTTTATATCCTAAAGAGACAGTAAGAAAGGTATAATTACACTAGGCATGTGGTTCATGTTTGCAATCCCTGTACTGAAAGGCTGAGGAAGAAAGGGGCAAGTGTAACATCCGCCAAGACTACATAGCAAGTTTAAAGCCAGCTGTGCTATGTATTAAACCACATAATATTTTTAATTTGAAAAATAAATGATAATAATAATGCTTCAGTGGTATTTTTCTTTTTTTTTTGTGTGGGTCATGGGGTTTGAACTCTGGGTCTGGGTGTTGTCTCTGAGCTCTTTAGCTCCAGGTTACCACCTACCAATTGAGCCACAGTACCACCTCCCCATTTCCAGTGATTAATTGGAGATAAGAGTCTCATGTTTTTTTAGTGCCTAGGCTGGCTTTGAACTGCAATCCTTAGATCTCAGCCTCTGGAGTAGCTAGGATTACAGATGTGAGCCACCATGCCCAGACTTTTTAAAAAAACAAAAACAAACAAACAAACAAAAAAACAGCCCTGGGGCTTGAAGTCAGGCCTGGGCAATGTCCTTGAGCTTTCTCAAGACTAGTGCTCTACCACTTGAGCCACAGTACCACTTCTGAGGAATTGAACAGAGGGCTTTGTGTGTGCGAGGCAAGCACTGTACCACTAAGCTAAACTCCCAGCCTTCAGTGTTTGTTTGTTTGTTTTTTTGGTGGGTCCTAGAGCTTGAACTCTTGACTGGGCGCTGTCCTTGAGCTCTTCAGCTCAAGGTTACAGCCCTACACCTGGGCCTGGGCATTATCCCTCAGCTCTGAAGCTCCAGGCTACTGCCCTACCCTTGAGCCAAGCCCCACTTCCCATTTTCTAGAGGTTAATTGGAGATCAAGTCTCAGGTCCTTTTGTGCCCTGGCTGGCTTTGAACCTTGATCCTCAGATCTCAGCCTCCACAGTAGCTAGGATTACAGGCATGAGTCACCACGACCAGCTCTTCAGTGATATTCTTGACCAAAAAAAAAAAAAAATATATATATATATAGTACAATTTGAAAAATCTTAAGAGAAGCTCAAAGAGACATTTGACAAAATAATTAACTAGTATTCTTCATCTCAAGGTTATTAAAGATTAAGAAAAAGAAATGACACACTGAAACTTAGTTTAGCTATAGTATAAGAAGCCAGTTCAGCTATGGGGCCAGGAGTTTGGTCTAGCTAATAGTATTATTAACCTCTGTTACTTGCTTATTTTTTTAAATAATTTTGTAATTAGCATTCAGAGAATCTGGAAGAAAGGTTTATGGGAACTCCACTATTTTTACAACTTTTACACTACAGTCTAAAATTATTTTAAAAGTTTTTTAAACCTTTAACTTTGAAATTTATGAAATTCTACATATACATCTAATAGAACTTCAATAGTAACAGGACTTTAGCTGAGTTACTATAGAAATTCAAGCTTGTGAAAAGTAAAAGAAAACAAACAAAAAAAACCCCAGAAACCACTTGAGAACTTGCGTGCACATGGAGGAGGATGGAAAATTCTTTGCAACGATAATACTGGCTCTGTTCAGAGTCTCCTGTTCTGTATGCTAAGCACATCTCCTAAAGAATGCAGCACACAAACCATTGCTTCCCATACCAAACTCTGCTAACAAGAGCTACGCACAGCAGTTCTGCTCAAGTATTTCCAGTCCCATGGTTTTAAGAGAACTCTAAAATTTGCACAAGTAGGTACCAGCCAATTGCCTTTTAGTTAAAATTGCTGTTCTCATTTTAAGAGTTACATTATACTAACAATCAACATCCTAATATACTTTTTTTTTCAGGTTCCAAATATTTTTTATTATAATTAATAAAAGGGTTACATGATATTTGCCAGATAGAAGGTGCATTAATTCCATATATTGATACCCTTTCACATGTCTTAGTCCCCATTACCCTCCCCTCCACCCCCCCACCCCCACCCCTACCCCCGTCTTGGTTTTCCCCCCTTCCTTATCCAATTGGCCTAGTGGTAGAGTGCTTGCCTAGCATACATGAAGATCCGGGTTCGATTCGTCAGTACCACATACATAGAAAAAAGCAGGAAATGGTGCTAAGGCTTGTAGAGCCTCTCTATAGCTTTGAGAACGTCCAAGGACAGTTCTCAGTCTCTGAGCTCAAGCCCAGGACTGGAAAAAAAAAAACAAAAAACTTGCAGTAACTAATATACTCTTTGAAGGAAATAATACTTTCCTGGGGTATGTATACATATGTATATGTATGTGTGCATAATACACACATATGTATATGTCTGCATGTATAATACCATCCACATAATTTTTTTCTTATTTTCTATGCCTTGGTTATTCACTACAGCACTGTTTACAATAGCAAAGTCTAAGAAAAGCTAAGGTTCCATCAATAAAGACTTGCATTACAATTGGAAATTGTAATTTCCCTTGTCCATCTTCTAGAATTCTGATGCATCAATTATCTCTTTATCGGCATCTTCAATTTCTCCTACTGAATTCTGGGCACACAAACAACCTAGTCATTCGCATCCAAACCTGCCATCTCCATTCTATCTTAAGAAAGCCTTTTTTTCCCCCTTGATGCAATCTTTCTGGAGTAGGTTATACCCCTTTATCGCTTCCTTTTATAATTCAATTCACATTATTCAAAACTTACAAGTTCCATCGTAATTTTATTTAACTTCAGTACACCACAGATGCCTGCTGATAATTCCTTCCCTCGAAACTCTCAACCCTTGCCTGCCAGTGCTAAAATCTCCTAAGGGTTTTCTCTGTCACAACTGTTACCAAGGCCTTTCTCTTCCCATGCACCCTTTTACACCTCAATTCCAGTGCTTCTCCTCACTGTCTCAACACAAACACACATAGCTTTCCTCTGACATCTTTTGCCTTAGCCTCTAACTCCCTGTTCCTCTTCTTGGGGAGGGCTTCCCTATTCTGTTCAGGATCTGACAGCCAGGATGCCCTTCTGCAAGGATGTTCTTTATACTGTTAGTTCCCCCACCCCCTGCCTTTCCATACAAGGCTATTCCCGCACAGAAACTCTTCTAACATTCCTTGGGTTAGGATACTTACTCTAGTTATGTCCCACTGACAGATACTATAGTTATCTATAAGGATACCAATCTTGCTTAGACCTTCATAGTAGCTCTGGAACTAAATTTTGCAGAAAGGAAAAAGGAAGAGAAAATGAAGCCATACTATACCATTAACTGGAGCTTTATAAGTCTTTGTGACAAACAAAGTTTCTTCACTACCTTAAGAATGTTTTGATTAGACTTGACCTTCTGTTCTTGATTTTCTCCTTTATAACTTATTCATGAATATAATCTATTAGATGAAAATCCTTGCCTTAACATGCTTGCCCTACATTTAGCACTTTTTTTTCTTTTTTGTTGGTTGTGGGGTTTGAACTCAGGGCCTAGGCATTATCCCTGAGCTTTTCTGCTCAAGGCTCGTGTGCACCACTTCTAGTTTTTTGGTGGTTAAAGACAAGAGTCACAGATTTTTTTTCCTGCCCAAGTTTGCTTTGAACTGAAATCCTCAGATCTCAGCCTCCTGAGTAGCTAGGATTACAGGAGTGAGCCAGTAGAGTCCAGCTTTTGGACTGGTTTTGGTTTTGAAAAAGGAGTATATTTCCTGGTAATAATTAATCAAGGTAAAACCTGTCTATATGTATAGAAATTAGAAAGAAAAGCAACTGGATATATAGATTAGTAATTTATGGAAGAAGTTGGATACTGTAATTTGTGAACATCAATATGCACATGATTTTTACAGACACAGAATTTGATTAAGAATCAGATTAAGAAAAGGCCTGGTTTTTAGGCCCTGGTTCCTCAGCATTTAGAGAACTAAAAATAGAAGCAAAATCAACAGAGAAGAAAAATGATGAAAGAAGTCAACTGTTTTGTTTTGTTTGTGGAAGAGATCCTAGAAACAAAGTGAAGTAGAATATACTCATATTTGTCAAACAGGCTGAAAGGCAAAGGGAGAACAAATTTTTTTTTCCTACCAGATCTAGAAAGAAGGATTTTTTTTGGTTATTTTCACCAAAGTAATGTTGATACGGTAGGTAAGAAAGTATAAAAGGAACAAGATAAAGAGGGAACAATGCTCCTTAACAAAGCCCAGTGGGGCCCCACCCCAGGGCCTGTACACTTGCTATCTCATCTTCCTGGCACATCTCTTCCCCTCTAGACCTTTCTAAGCATCTGTAGACCTTTCCAAGCATCTGTAATCTCCATGAATTACTCTTTAGCTTACCTTTTCCCCCCTATTTTATGTTACTAATACATATTACCCGTACAAATTAAAGGTTTCATTGGGGCTAGGGAAGTGGCTCAGTGGCAGAATGCTCACCTTGCATGCATGAAGCCCTGGGTTGGAGTCCCCAGTACCAAATACACAGAAAAATCCAGAAGGGGCGCCAGGGTGCAGGGACAGTGCCCAGGCCCTGAGTTCAAGCCCCAAGACTGGCAAAAATAGATAACTAAAGCATAAAAATAAAAATAAAGAAACTGGGCATGGTAGCTCATGCCTGTAATCCTAGCTACTCAGGATCTAAGGATCCCGGTTTAAAGCCAACCTGAGACAATTATCTTTAATTAACCACTGGAAGACGGAAGTGACGCTGTGACTCAAGGGGTAAGGTATAGCCTTGAGCTAAAGAGCTCAGGGACAACGCCCAGGTCCAGAGTTCAAGTCCCACGACCATCAAAACAATAAAATAAAAATAAAGGTTTCCCTGTACGTTTCATACTTGAATCTTTTACTGATCCTGTGCACTTCCCTTCCTTTCTTTTTTCTCTTTTTAATTTTGGGGGTGCAAGCATTTGAGCTCATGACTTAAGTTAGCTAGGCGTGTACTTTACCACTTAAGCCACACTCCCGGCCTAAGCTTGCTTTAATTGTGCTTAGCAATACCTGAAATCCTATGATTTTACTATTTGTTTCCTTGTCTGTCTGTCTCCACTGAGAAAGACAACAGTAAGTCCAGAAATAATGTAGAACTATTTAAAAATAACAAAAATAAACTTGAAAAAGAATGTATTAACTTCTTTTAAGGAATTAAGTTGTCTAGGTATATCATTCTTAGAAAATCAGCTCAATAATTTATAACCTCAGGGGGAAATTTTCCATATAGTTACAAAGTTGGTAACTTTGCAATCATTGGTAAATGTCCTTACTACTATTCTTCTGCCACAAGCTTTACTATTTGGTGACCCCAGGTCCTCTGGTTATAAACCATTAAACATGATTTTTATCCCAGAACATTTTCATTTTAACCTAACTTTAGAAAAAAGCTATGCTAGTAAACTTCATGTTAGTTATAGGGGTTACCATCAATTTTTTTTCATGAGACTAAAGCATAAAATATATAACAAAAATATATAATGAAATAAAGAGAGGTCATCTTCAAAGTTCTTAAGAGAGATGAAAGTTATAGGGTATCTTCACTAGAAGTCTACTTCAATTATTAAGATGAAAGAAAGACCTTGTAGACCATAAAGGGGCTGGGAAAGTGGCATAGTAGCAGAGTGCTTGCCTAGCATGCATGAAGCCCTGGGCTCCATTCCTCAGTATCACATAAACAGAAAAAGTCAGAAGGGGCACTGTAGCTCAAGTGGTAGAGTGCCAGCCTTGAGCATCATGAGCTCAGGGACAGGCCCCAGGCCCATAGTTCAAGTCCCAGGACTGGCAAAAAAAAAAAAAAAAAAAAAAAAAAAAAGGGACTCCATTGGTGATTCCAGTCCTTGATAAAGTCAGAGAATGACATCTGATTCTTTAAAAGGGTTTCAGTAAATAATAAAATTAGTACTAATTTTTAGACATATTTCACATTATGTGCGCATGCGTGTGTGCGTGGGGGGGTGGGGGGGTGTGATTTGGAAACTTTCTGAGGGGTACTGGCCTTACTATTTTTAGTGAGGACATGAAAGTCCTTGGACTTAAATCCCCATTAATCATTTCTTAATTGGTTTATAACCTGCCAGTAAAGTTCTGCCACCATAGCTTGTCCCTGGACTAAATAACAAAGAGAATTAGGATAATCTCTCTCTTCCTCTCTCTTATTTATTTTTGTTTCTGTGGTACTAGAGTTTGAACTCAGAGCCTCGTACTTAGTAGACAGTTGTTCTACTGCTGAGTCATGCGTCTAGCCTCATTTTTCACTGGTTATTTTTATTTTTGTCAGTCTTGGACTTGAACTCTGGGCCTGAGCACTGTCCCTGAGTTCTTCAGCTCAAGGCTACCACCCTACCCCTTGAACCACAGTGCCACTTCTAGTTTTCTGGTGATTAATTGGAGAAAAGAGTATCATGGAATTTTCAGTGCCCAGGTTGGCTTTGAACCTCAATCCTCAGATGTCAGCCTTTTGAGTAGCTAGGATTATAAGCGTAGCCACCATGCCCAGTTTCACTGGTTACTTTTGAAATACATTCCTTCCAGGAACTTGTCTGAGCATTGATTAGACTAGTTTGGACTTTCTATTGTTGCTGGGGTGACAGGAGTACACTACTGCATTTGGCTAAGATGGAGTCTTGCAGACTATTCTGTGAGGACAAATATAGAAACAGGATGTTCTCTCCCTGTCTTTTACATATCTTGGGATAACAGGCACACACTTCTACGCCCAATTATTGGTTAAGGTGTTTCTCACACTTTTCTACCCGCCCTCAAACTAGGAGATTCTGTCTCCAGTAAACAGGATTATGGGGTAAACCAATGATGCCCAGCCAATAATCTTCTCTTTGGTACATTTTTAGGATATAATTAAAATGTGGCTACCATATTGTATACATTTTTTTTTTGCCTGTCCTGAGCTTGAATTTGAGGCTTGGGCACTTCCTTGATCTTACTAGCATTCTGCCATTTGAGCCGCATTCTCTCTCTCCCTCCCTCTCTCTTTCTCTCTTCCTCCCCTCCCCCCTCCCCCCTCTCTCTCCCCCCTCCCCCCCCTCTCTCTCCCCCTCCCCCCCCCCCTCTCTCTCTTGTCAGTTGTGGGCCTTCAACTCTGGGCCTGGGCGTTGTCCCTGAGCTATTTAGCTCAAGGCTACTGACCTCCCTTCAGCCACAGCTGCCACTTCCAGTTTTCTAGTGGTTAATTGGAGATAATTGTCTCACAAACTTTAGTGCCTGGGCTGGCTTTGAACTGAGATCCTCAGATCTCAGCCTCCAAAGTAGCTAGGATTACAGGCATGAGCCATTGTGCCCCCAGCTCTAAATACTCTTGAGGCAGAAATCAGAAGCATCATTTTTTTTTCCTAGTCCTGGGGCTTGAACTCAGGCCTGAGCACTGTCATTGGATTTTCTCAAGGCTAGTATTTTACCACTTGAGCCACAGCTCCACTTCCAGCCTTTTCTGTATGTGTGGTACCAAGGAATCAAACCCAGATCTTGGTGCATGTTAGACAAGCATCTACCACTAGGCCAAACTCCAGTCCACATCATGTTTTTAAGTCTGGGCAAAAGTGAGTAAGATGCTCATCTCAACAAATAAGCCAGGCTCAATGGCACAAGGAAGGAAGAATAGGTAGGATAATTATGGCCTGAGGTTGGTCCTGGGAGTATTAAGAAACAAGCAAACCAAACATTTAGCAAGACCCTATCCAAAAAATAACTAAAGAAAAATTGAGTAGAGTGCCTATTTAGTAAGTGGGAGGCCCTTAGTTCAACCTGTAGTACTGCCAAAAATAAAAACAACAATACAAATCCAGGAGCAGTGGCTCATACCTGTAATCCTAGCTACTCAAGAGGCTGAGATCTGACAATCTCAAAGCCAGGTAGGTCACTAAAAAGTCTGAGTGACTCTTATCTCCAATTAATCACCAGAAAATCAGAAGTGATGATGTAGCTCAAGAGGTAGGGCAATAGCCTTGAGCTGAAAAGCTTAGGGACAAAGCCCAGGCCCAGAGTTCAAGCCCCAGGCCCAACCAAAAAAAAAAGTCTAAAAGAGGTAATTCATTCAAAAGACCGTATTTTGAGTATCTATAATGTGTTAGACACTTTTCTAAGTGCTAGGAATATAGTAGTAAACAAATTTGGAATTTCTCTTCTCAGTGTGAAAAAGAAACAAGGCAAATAAATAAATGAAAATATACTAGGAGCTAATAACAATTATCTTTACATTCTAAGATCAATCATGTAAGTGTTATGAAGAGAAATAAGAAAAAGTTTGGCCTAGTGGTAGTGCACATGCCTAGCATTCATAAAGACTCGGATTCAATTCCTCCATGCCACCACATACATAGAAAAAAAGCTGGAAGTGGTGCTGTGGCTCAAGTGGTAGAGCTCTAACCTTGAAAAAACCCATGGACAATATTCAGGCCCCAAATTCAAGCCCTAGGACTAGGGGTGGGGAAAAAAAAAAAGGCTGGCCTATGTGTTTTATGACAGAGTAGATTTTATAATATAATAAGGCTTCTTTTTTATGTGAGTCTAGGTCTGGGGGCTGACCCTGAGCTCTTCAGTTCAAGGCTACTGCCCTACCCCTAGGCCTGGACACTGACCCAGAGCTCTTCAGCTCATGGCTACCACCCTACCCCTTGAGCCACAGCGCCACTTCTCATTTTCTAGTGATTAATTGGAGATAAGTGTCAAGTTCCTTTGTGCGGGGCTGGCTTTAAACCGTGAATCTCAGATCTCAGCCCCCTGAGTAGCTAGGATTACAGGTGGCAATAAGGCCTCTTTTTTTATTATCAATCTTTAAACATATTCGTATAGAACATATTTTAAGGTCTGTTTATTTGTTTTTGAGATAGGATCTTGCTATATTGCTTATGCTGGTCTCAAACTCCTGGTTCAAGCAACCATCCTGCTGTAGCTTCTAACCCAACTGGAAAAAACAAAGGGCCAGTCCAACTTAAAACAACAACAACAACAACAACAAAAAAACAAAGACCAGTCCAACTTAAAAAGGTGTTTTGTTTTGTTTGGCAGTCCTGAAGCTTAAACTTAGGGCCTGGGCCCTGTCCCTAAGTTATTGTGCTCAAGGCTAGAGCTCTTCCAATTGATTCAGGGCTCTACCAGTTGAGCACAGCTCTACATCTGGCTTTTTGGTGGTGAATTGGAGGTAAGAATCTCATGGACTTTCCTGTCTGGGATGGCTTCAGATCGGAATCCTTAGATCTTAGCCCCTTGAGTAAACAGAATTGAAGATACAAACCACTAGCTCCCTCAAAGATTTAAAAAGTATGGGGCCAGGAGTTTGGCCTAGTGGTAGAGTGCTTGCCTAGCATGCACAAAGACCCAGGTTAGATTCCTCGGTACACGTACATAGAAAAAAGTCGGAAGTGGTGCTGAAGCTCAAATGGTTGAAAAAGTCCAAGGACAGTGCTCAGGCCCTAAGCTCAGGCCTAGGACCAGAAAAAAAAAAAAAAAAGAAAGAAAAGAAAAGAAAAAAAGTGAATTATCAGTGTATCTCCATTCTTAGGGATCTAGTTCAATGAAAGAGAACATGAATAAAGTCCTGGTCTGATCCTCCAATATGTAACAAAAAAAACCAACCAAACATACCTACAACAGAATTAGTTTCACTATTCTACATTCAGATTACATAGTCTGAATAAAAGAGAAATAATTTCTATCATTAATATTTCAAGCAAGATGCAGCAAGGCTTCATTTCATTTTCCTGTATTACTGAAACAGAATACTAAAAACTTATACATAGAAAAGCTCATTTCCAATTTTTTTAAAGTTGTATCAATTTTGCCAAGTAAAATGGACATAACAATCGTAATCTGGT
Organism: Megascapheus bottae; assembly: GCF_031878675.1. Classification (NCBI taxonomy): domain Eukaryota; kingdom Metazoa; phylum Chordata; class Mammalia; order Rodentia; family Geomyidae; genus Megascapheus; species Megascapheus bottae. Next base: position 37,664,279 of record NC_143525.1, read on the forward strand.
TGTCTATTACTTCTATTTACATAAAAACTAAGTTTATAAAATGTAACCTGGCAACTTCAACAGAACAAAGCTTACCTTCAAGCTGGTATGAGAACGTGGTTGACTTAATTCCTGAAATTTCCACTGTTCTGATCCTGGGGTCTCACCTCCTTTCTGAGTGTCAGGTGTAAGCAATCCATCTCCAGCAGGTAATGGGAAAATTCCTAATGATATAGGGCGTTCTTTTCTATTTGGAAAGGAGAGAAAAAAAATTAAACATTCACTTTTTTTTTTCTTTTGCCATGACTAAGCTTGCGTTGTGGTAATTTTGTAATAAATAATAAGAATTAAATTAAGAGTCAGTAATTATGGCCGGGATTTGGCCTAGTGATAAAGTGCTTGCCTACCAAAGACCCAGGTTCGATTCCATGGCATCACAAACATAGAAAAAGCCGAATATGATGTTGTGGCACAAGTGGCAGAGCTCTAGCCTAGAGAAAGCTCAAGGACAGTGCTCAGGCCCTGACTTCAAGGCCCAGGACTGACAAAAAAAAAAATTAATTTAGAATTAAAATTAAAGCCATACTGTCTGAAAGAAATGTCTAGGAAATTTCAATTAATTCAGAAATTAACTGAGAAAAATGCTAAGAAAGTTTAGGAAATGTGGAAAGTTACTCATAACTCTTCCCCTGGATGTAGTCAGTGGTCTGGCCTAGCTTGCAATAAGAAGTGCTATGGACGAACTGTAGTCTTGTCTTTTAAGGGACCCCAACTTCTGCTCCTACATATCCCACATCCCTGTGCTAGACCCCAAGTGTGTAATAAAACTTCTTCACCTCAGGAATAATCCTTTCTGCCTAGAGGGAAATCAGCATAAAAACTGAGTCAACGGGGGCCGGGAGTTTGGCCTGGTGGTAGAGTGCTTGCTTAGCATGCACAAAGACCCAGGTTCAATTCCTCGGTACCATGTACACAGAAAAAGCCAGAAGTGGGTGCTGTGACTCAAGTGGTAGAGCTCTAGTCTTGAGAAAGATCAAGGACAGTGCTCAGGCCCTGAGTTCAAGCCCCAGCACTGGCAAAAAAACAAAAACAAAAACTGAGTCAAGGCTATTAATTAAATGGCAAGAAGAACTCAAAAAGATTTTTCTCTCTCTTAAAGTAGAAAAGTGTGTATTTTTCTACACACCACATTACAGGAGTCCCTTTTAGGAATAATACATATGAGAAAACCACTTTGAGTTTTCTTCCAAATAAGCAGACGCCAAAGTTCTATAAAAGAATTGTTGAACTGGGCATGGTGGCTCACACCTGTAATCCCACTACTCAGGAGACTGAGATCTGAGGATCTCAGTTCCAAGCCAGCCTGGGCTAGCATGAAAGAATGAACGTGAGACTTATATCTCCAATTAATCACTACAAAATGGAAAGTGGGGTGGTAGCCTTGAGCTGAAGAGCTCAGGGACAGTGCCCAGGCCCAGAGTTCAAGCCCCATGACCCAACAACAACAAAACAATTGTTGACTATAAATGTTTTATGGAAATTTTCAAAAAACAAAACTTATGATCATTATACATTTCCAACAAGAAACATAAAAGATGCAAATGTTTTGAGGAGGATAGAAATAAGATTACTATAACAGTTAACAATTCATTATGTCTTTACACTTAAATTCATGCAGGAAGAACAATAAGAGAGAGGATTTTCATACTAAATCTGTGTTGTCCAGAACAACATTTTATTAAATTAAGGTAGTCATCTAGTCAAGTTTCTATCCTATCACTGATCCATATCCCATGATAGTCAGCAAAGAAGTTTTTTTTGCCAGTCCTGGGCTTGAGCTCAGAGCCTGAGCACTGTCCTTGGACTTTCTCAAGGCTGGAGCTCTACCACTTGAGCCTCAGCACCACTTCCAGCTTTTTCCTATGTATGTGGTACCAAGGAATCGAATCCGGGTCTTCGCGCATGCTAGGCAAGCACTTTAACCACTAGGCAAAACTCCCGGCCGCAAAGTTTACTTTTTTAGCAACAAAGTTTTTATAAGTTCATGTTAAAAAGAAGCATAACTTACTACTTCTTTAATGGATAATACAGTAATATATTCTACATATCAAAGTTCCATAATGTGGAACCTGTTCCTTATTTTAAATTATATATTCACTGCTTCTTTAATCTTAAAATGTCGTTTCTTTTAAAAAAGAATGTGTAGAGGTGTTGGTAAGTTTCTCCCAAAGTTGTCAATCTGATGTTTATCCTGAATACACAGAAAACCTAAGGGTTTATCTGATCTTTACTTTCTTTTTAATTTTTTTTTTTTTTTTGCCAGTCCTGGCCTTGAGCTCAGGGCCTGAGCACTGTCCTTGTACTTTCTCAAGGTTAGAGCTCTACCACTTGAGCCTCAGCACCACTTCTGGCTTTTTTCTATGTATGTGGTACCAAGGAATCGAACCCGGGTCTTCCTGCATGCGAGACAAGCACTCAACCACTAGGCCAAACTCCCGGCCCTTTCTTTTTAATTTTTAAATTTGTTATCTTTAAGTAATTATTCAAAGGAGTTGTCATTCAACAAAGGGTTTTATGAATATAATGTGCTTTGGTTAATGTTTCTCCTTTAAACATTCTTACCCCTCTCCCTCAACCTCCCGGACTTCTATTGTATAACATATTCTTTCAAGCCTTAAGTAAAGGGTGACTGGGAATTTAAACAGACTTGAGTCTAATGGAAAGCTTTATAATCCAAAATACAAAGATAGCTAGGAAGATAACAGACTTCAAGTGAATTTATCACACAGCTAACAGAAATATAAGCTAGTCATTACAATAGCTTTCTATATACATCTAACATATTAATTTTCATATGTATTTTTATATTTTTCCATATAGTTTTATTGTAATTAATACAAGGGTTACATTATATTTACCAGATAAAAGGTGCATTACTTCACAAACATTGATACACTTTCTCATGTCTTGGTCATATGTATTTTTTTTAAAGGTTTAAATTGTTGGAGGGGAGGTAGTGTCTACTATAAATTCAAGTCTTTCCTACTAAATCTACAATTCAAAATTTAGAACCAGGAGCGGTGACTAACAATTGTAATCCTAGCTACTCAGGAGGTTGAGATTTGAGGATCAAAGTTCAAAGCCAGCCTAGGTGGGAAAGCCCACGGGGTGAATCTCCAATTCACCACCCAAAAACCGTAAGTGGCACTATGGTTCAAAGTGGTAGAGTGCTAGCCTTGAGCAGAAAACTTTAGGGACAGCGTCTAAGCCCTGAGTTCAAGCCCTATGACTGACTCCCCCTCATAAAGAAGTAGAAGTTGGGCACCAGTGGCTCATATCTGCAATCCTACTCAGGAGGCTGAGATCTGAGGATCTCAGTGCAAAGCCAGCCTGGGAACCAAAGTCTGTGAGACTCTTATCTCCAATTAACCATCAGAAAACTGAAAGTCGCACTGTGGCTCAAGTAGTAGAGTGCTAGCCTTGAGCTGAAGAGCTCAGGGACAGGGCCCAGGCCCAGAGTTCAAGTCCCATGACTCACCAGAAAAAAAAAGAAAAAGAAAAAGAAAAAAGATGTAGAATTCCCAACTTTTAATTTTTCTCTTATCAGTCATTCAGAGAAACTGCTCTGAAGTAATACTACGCCTCTTCAGATACTAATAAACAATCTGCCAATATGGCCAATGATGCTTTGTGTTACCATATACTCCTGTTATCACATTAATAAATTATACATGAGTTGAGGGGAGAAAAAGGCATATAGTTATGTGTGTGTGTGCATCAAGAATCAAACCAAAGGTTTCACACATGCTGCACTGGGCTCTAGCCCTAGCCTGAGTGCAACACTTTTTCCAAGCAGTGAGCCCCTCAAGTGGAGTCAATTTCCAGAAATCTGGGGGTATCCTGAAGCTCAGCCAGTTGTCATATTTTTGTTCTTGCCAGTCCTAGGGTTTGACCTCAGGGCCTGGGCAATGTCCTAGGGCTTTCCTCAGGACAAGTGCACTACCACTTGAGCCACACCACCACTTTTCTATGTATATGGTACTGAGGAATGGAACCTGGGTCTCCATGCATGATAGGCAAGCACTCTACCTCTAGACAAAATTCCCATTCGCAGAATGTTACTGGGATTTTTTGTTGTTGTTTTGGGGTTTTTTTTTTTGCCCATCCTGGAGCTTGAACTCAGGGCTTGGGCACTACTGTCCCTGAAATTCTTTGTTCAAGACAAACACTCTACTACTTGAATCATAGCACAACTTCCAGCTTTTCTGTTTATGTGGTACTGAGGAATCGAACCCAGGGCTTCATGCATGCTAAGCAAGCATTCTACCACTAGCCATATTCTCAGCCCAGAATCTTACTTTTAAAAAATAAATACTGAGGGGCTAGGAATTTGGCCTAGTGGTAGAGGGCTTGCCTAGCATGCACGAAGACCCAGTTCGATTCCTCAGTACCACATACATAGAAAAAAGCTGGAAGTAGTGCTGAGGCTCAAGTGGTAGAGTGCTGGCCTTGAGGAAAAGTCCAAGGGCAGTGCTCAGAGCTCAAGCCCCAGGACTGGGAGGGGGGAAAAAAAAAAGCAAAACAAACAAAAAAACCACTGAGAGGAAAACTGTGGTGCCATACTATATTGGTTGCTGTATGTAGTTAGTTGTCACAAAAATACCAAAAGGCAGATTTAAACTGCAAGACTAAAACACTAGCTATCACTGTCTAGTAATACTGCTACCTAATAAAAAGCAAAGCTATCACCAACTATCTCCAATTAACCACCAACACACTAGAAATGAAGATGTGGTTCGTGTGATAGTGTGTTAGTCTTGGGCACAAAAACTCAGGGACAGTGCCCAAGTCCTAAGTTCAAGTCCTGGGACTGTCACAATAAAATACATACACATATATACATACATACTTCATGGATAAATGTCCTTTTTTTTTTTTTTTTTTGCCAGTCTTAGGCTTGAGCTCAGGGCCTGAGCACTTCCTTGGACTTTCTCAAGGCTAGAGTTCTACCAGTTGAGCCTCAGCACCACCTCCGGCTTTTTCCCCTATGTATGTGGTATCTAGGAATCAAATCTGGTCTTCATGCATGCACTAAACTCCTGGCTTAAATGTCCAATTTTTTTTTTTTCAAATGTGCATGGATCCATCTTAAGATAGGGTATCATGCAGTCAATCTTTTTTTTCTTTTTTTTAATTGTAATTAGTAAAAGGGTTACATGATATTTGCCAGATAGAAGGTGCATTAATTCACATACATTGATACCCTTTCACATGTTTTGGTATCCATTACTCTCCCCCTCCAATTTTTTTTTTAAAGAATGCATTAGTTGAATACTTAGGATGTGTTCATATTTATTTATATTACCTCTTTTAATCCATACCAGAATACTGAGATTACTTTCCAGGTTTTCAGAATAGAAAAAATTATGTTCAGAGCCGGGTGCGCTAGCTCACGCCCGCAATCCTACTCAGGAGACTGAGATCTGAGGCTCTCGGTTCAAAGCCAGCCCAAGCTCTAAGACTTGGAGACTCTTACCTCCAATTAATCACTAGAAAATGATAAGTGGGGATGGGGGTGGGAGGGGTAATGGGTGCCAAGACATGTGAAAGGGTATCAATGTATGTGAATTAATGTACCTTCTATCTGGCAAATATCATGTAACCCTTTTATTAATTACAATAAAAATATATTTTAAAAAATGGTAAGTAGGGTTGTAGCTTAAGGGGTAGGGCAGTAGCCTTGAGCTGAAGAGCTCAGGGACAATGCTCAGGCCCAGAGTTCAAGTCCCACCACCACTGTGTGTGTGTGTGTGTGTGTGTGTGTGTGTGTGTGTGTGTGTGTCTGTGTGTCTGTGTGTCTGTGTGTGTGTGTGCTCAGAGATTTTAGGCAGTAAATAACTGGTGCCAGTAGTGTGGCCTAGTGGTACAGTGCTTGCCTAGCATGCACCAAGACCCAGGTTCGATTCCTCGATACCACATATTTAGGGGGAAAAAAAGCCAAAAGTGGTGCTGAGGCTCAAGTGATAGAGCTCTAGCCTTGAGAAAGTCCAAGGACAGTGCCCAGAACCTGAGTTCAAGCCCCAGGACTGGCAAGCAAATAAATAAATAAATAAATGGCCAGTATTAAAAGCCATCTCTACCCAGGCCTAGTGGCTCCTGCCTGTAATCCTAGCTACTCAGGAGCAGAGATCTGGAGAACTGAGGCTGGAAGCCAGCCAGGCAGTGAGGTCTGTGAGACTTTTTAATCTCCAATTAACTATCTAAAAACCAGAAGTGGGTCTGGGGCTCAGAGTGGTGAAGCACTAGACTTGAACAAAACAACAACAACAACAAACAAAAGCAAAAAAAACTCAGGGAAAGCACCCAGGCTGAGTTGCATTCAAACCCTACAACAGATGAAAAAAAAACTATGTCAAAACTATGTGATTATGAAATCAATTTAACTATGCAATTTACTGAATATACTGTAATTAAATGCAAAATAACAATCTCACTTTTATTTTATAGTGTGTGTGTGGGGGGGGTCATGTTCTTGAAATCAGGGCCTGAATGCTGTCCCTGAGGTTTTCTACTCAGGGTTAGTGCTCTACCACTTTGAGCCACAGCTCCACTTTCAGTTTTTCTTCTGGTGGTTAACTGTAGTAAGAGTTTTACAGTTCATAGAGTTTCCTGCCCATGCTGACTTTGAACCAAGATCCTCAGATCTCAGCCCCCTAAGTAGCTAGGAATACAAGTCAGAGTCACCAGCACCTGGCCTCACTTGATATATATATATATATATATATATATGTGTGTGTGTGGAGAGAGAGAGAAAGGCTTTTTTTTTTTTTTTGCCAGTCCTTGAACTCAGGGGCTGGGCATTGTCCTTGGGCTAGAGCTCTACCACTTGAGCCACAGCACTACTTCCGGCTTTTTCTATGTATGTGGTATTGAGGAATCGAACCCAGGGCTTCTTGCATACTAGGTAAGCACTCTACCACTAGGCCATGCTTCCAGACCCTCACTTGATTTTTAAAACCATCCAATGAGGTTAAGTACTTTTAGTGGAAAAAAAAAAAAAAGTCAAGGGCCTGGAGTTTGGCCTAGTGGTTAAAGTGTTTGCCTAGCATGCACGAAGACCCGGGTTCAATTCCACGGTACCACATACATAGAAAAAAGCCAGAAGTGGTGCTGAGGCTCAAGTGGTAGAGCTCTAGCCTTGAGAAAGTCCAAGGACAGTGCTCAGGCCCTGAGCTCAAGCCCAGGACTGGCAAAAAAAAAAAAAAAAAAGTCAAGTACAGAGTAAGAAAGTAAATTGCCCAAAGTCCAAATGCTATTTACTCCTCAGGGGCAGAACAGTTCAACTTCAAAGCCCCCTTACCTACTCATGGGACTGAATTCTGAGTTCACAGTTTAAAGCCAGCTCAAGTAGGCAAATCTGTGAGACTCTTTAACTAACCTGCAAAAAGTGGAGGCATCTCTCAACATACCAGCCTTGAGCAGAAAAAGCCACTCAAGAAAGAAAAGTCTTGAGATCAAGTCTCACTATGGCATATACACACAAAAAATAATTTTCCCAGGCCTTGCGTTCAAGCCTTATGATTGACAAAAATAAATAAAATAATTTTATATTTTTTCTTGTCTATATGTTTTTAAATTTTTTAGAGCCGCAATATACAGATCTATATGCAAATTTTTATGTACTAATGTATACAAGTAGTAAAATTATTTCCAAGTTTTATGAATCAAGAAAGAGCTGAGCATAGTGGTATTTTCAGCAGTTTGAGACAAGAGAACTATGAGTTTGGGGGCCAGCCTGGGTGATACTTCCAGGCCAGCTTGAGCTTCATATTTACCTCTAAATAAACAGAAAGATAGTACACACATACATATATAATTCAATATTTGTTAAGACTGCAGATGAAATCTAATTTGTGCTTTAACTAAAATTGAATCTGAACTGGCCTACAAATGAAATGGAACACACTGAAGGACCTAACTACTTGAATTGCTCTTTATCTAAATTCACAATTAGTATTTACATATTTTATAACTATTTAAATAATAAAAACTCTGTACTGGGAACCTTTTAAAATCAGGCAAAACACAAAAATCTAACAAACCAGATACTTTGAGTCTGATCACGAAACATTAGAAGCTCAAACTGTAAGCCTCTAAAATGCAAAAGATGGCTCTTACAAGCTACAAGCAGAGTGAACAGCAATAAAGCTACAGAGATTAATGACTACCCTCACAAATAGGCATGGATATTTATCACCCAGGACTACAAAGAAAAGAAAGGGTGACATCTGACTCAACAATAGTGAATAGGCTTTGCTAAGCTTTCCCAACTTTGATGTGTGGAAATGCACTGCTGCCCTCAAAAGTTAAAACCCTTTTATCCTTTAAAACACATTTTATTTTGGGAGGAAAACATTTTAAATTTGTGCTTCCTATGAGCAGTTATTAAAATTATAAAATTTTACTTATTATCAAAACCCCCATCAGGCAAAGGATGAAAATTAAAACAAAATTAATCCATGGCCTGTGTCTAATTGCTTGCAAGATCTAGCATAAAAGATATTTGCTTTCATATGCTCAGAAGCTAAGCCCAGAGGTTATATACACTTAAACCTGGCGCTCCACTCTTGCTCTCATTTTACTCTTTGAACATTCTGTCTAAATCAAGATCACAATGACCTTGTACTTAAGTGTAAGCACAATATAAAAATCCTTTTCTTTGGTTAGAAATTTCTAAGCACAAAGCAATATTCCTAAGTGGTAGCCTCTGAATTACTATAAATAGTAATAGACATTCTAGCTTCAGGCCATTTTCTATTGTTTCAATCTGCAATAGAAATGGTTACAAAGCAGACCTTGGTAATAAAATTTCTTAAAACCAGCCAAGCAGGGGCTTCCAAAAGACTTGAGTACCTGAGAATCCTTGGTAGGTTCTGCGTCAGAGCTGGCACACCGGTAGAAATAGAAAAGTGCACAAGCAGCAAAACAGAGAGAGATACTAAGATAGCAGAATTAATGACCACCGCCCCGCCAACAAAGCCAAACACAAACAGCAGCATGCATCCAGGACTCATGGCGCTGTGCTGGCATGGTGAAACGTCCGAACCAGGAGGCCTACACAGGGGCCAAACGGGTATCTTTGTAGTGAGGATCTGTCATTCAGCTGCTGCCACGAAAACAATGCCATTAGCAGAAGCTTTCCACTCCATCCTGCAGCGGCTTCCCAAACGATGACGTCATTCCGCTCCCCTCACCTCATAACCATAGAGCTGCTACTCCTAGCATTTATGCAGCAATCCAGAGCGACAAGCAGCCTGTTAACTATTTTCCTCTCTAGTAAGAGTCCTGGCTTAGCTCATTGGCTACAAAGCAAGAGATCTACATAATTTATTCATGCTCCTACACCAAACAGATGGATAGCTAATCCTTTCAAACATGCCTCTGCAACAGAAAGGACCAACAATATAGGAGCAATAAAATTTTTACATTTCCACAAATTAGAAAATATCATACTTATTTTTCATTAAGTAAAATAAACAATCAAAACACTGTTTTGATATATTGTTTATATAGCATAGCTCATAAGATGCCTTTTTAATAGTGAACTTTATTTCTATTTTTCCATGCTTTTCTCTCTTGCAGCATTCCAGCCACAGTGGAGAGTTTTCTGAATCAGCCTAACTATTGTTCCAGGATTAAAGAACAAAAGAAACAGACATAAAAAACACATTATTTCACTTTTTCTCAAGGCAAAAATGTATGACAAAAGCTTACCTAATTCTACTATGAGCTGTAGACTCCAGTTGCTCACTCCCTGAGAGCTGGTGAAGTTTTGTTCTTTCTAAATGCTCCATGTAATTATGGATCATCTATTTTCAGAAAGAAAGAAAAATACAACACAAAGTTTAACACTGGAATAAAATAAAGTGTTATAATAAGCCAAACATTTTTGTACTGCTTTTCTTATTTATAAGATTACTCTTGGGCCAGGAGCTTCACCTAGTGGTAGAGTGCTTGTCTATCATGAACAAAGTCCGGGGTTCGATTCCCCGGTACCACATATATAGGGGAAAAAAAAAAGCCAGAAGTGGTGCTGAAGCTCAAGCAGTAGAGCTCTAGCCTTGAGAAAGTCCAAGGACAGGGCTCAGTCCCTGAGCTCAAGCCCAGGACTGGCCAAACCCCCCCCCAAAACCAAAGATTACTCTCAATTCTATGTAAAATAATTATGAAATAAAAAACAAGTAAAGGAATATGCAAGTGATATAATTTAAAGATGCTAATATTCATAAAGTCATAAAGTAGCCAATTTCTTCTTTAGCATAGCCAAAAATGTTTTATAATATTTGATGCCAAAAATAATATCAGTATATATAACAAATTAGTATACAGACATTGGTAGAAGGTAGAGAAAAAGAATAGGTAGCATGTGAGAAACTTGTTTACTAAAATGCAAAATAAATTAATATGACACTTCAGAAAAAGGTAAATCCTTAATATGTTTATCTTTTTCTCATGTTAAGATGGACTAGTAAAGATCATCGGTTTAACTAATTTCAAACCAAGATGTTCATTTCTTGTTTCAATAGATTTGACAGGTTAAAATGATCAAAAATATAAATATAGAATGAAAAACTTAAAATACATATGAAGTACATGCGCTATTAAGGAATTACAAGATCTTAACTGAATCTTGGTAATCTATACTTTCACATTTAAGGATCCTACATTTAGAATTAAGATACTTAAAATGTAAATAAATATGTGAGGAGCTGGTGGCTTATACTGATAATTCTAGCCACTCAGGAGGCTGAGATCTGAGGACTGTGGTTTGAAGCCAGCCTGGGCAGGAAATCCATGAGCACTTTAAAAAAAATCTCTAATAAACTATGCAGAAAAAAGTGAGGTATGGGACTGAAGCTCAAGTGGTAGAGTACTAGTCTTGAGCCAAAAAAGGCTCAGGACCAATGCTCAAGCCCCGAGTTTAAGCCCCAGGACAGGCATCTAAAAAAAAAAAAGTGGCCAAACACCAGTGGTTCATGCCTATAATCCTAGCTACTCAGGAGGCAGAAATCTGAGGATTGTGGTTAGAAGTCAATCTGGGCAGGAAAGTCCTTAAGACTCTTATCTCCAATAAACTACTCACAAGCCAGAAATGGTGCTGTGGCCCAAGTGGTAGAGTGCTTAAGCCCAGGGACAATGCCCAGACCCTAAGTTCAAGCTCTACGAATAATAATAATAATAATAATAATAAGAAGAAGAAGAAGAAGAAGAAGAAGAAGAAGAAGAAGAAAAAGAAGAAGAAGCAGCAGCAGCAGCACCAGCAGAAGCAGCAGCACACAGGAACAATACTCAGGCCCAGAGTTTAAGCCCCAGGACTGGTTTAAAAAAAAAACAAGGAGAATACATTTTTATCATAAGAAGGCCGGTAAGGCTGGGAGTGTGGTTTAGTGGTAGAGTGCTGTCTAGCATGCATGAAGACCCAGGTTCGATTCCTTGTACCACATATATAGAAAAAAGCCAGAAATGGTTCTGTCTCTCAAATGGTAGAGCTCCAGCCTTGAGAAAGCCCAAGGACAGTGCCCAGGCCTTGAGCCCAAGCCCCAGGGTCTGGCAAAAACAACAACAACAACAAAAACGCTGGTAGTGGGCTTGCCTAGTAGGTAGCAGGTTTGAGCCCAAGAATTGGTAAAAATAAAAGTCTCATATCTCCAATAAATCACACACCCACAAAACAGCTAGAAGTAGAGGTGTGGCTCAAGAGACCCCCAAACACAAATACTTTCTGCTTTGTTTGGTGGTTAGTTGGAGATGAGTTTTATTCAGATCTCAGACTTGAGTAGCTAGGGTTACAGGTGAGAGCCCCCAATACCACACAATAATGTTTTTAGAAACCCTAATTTGAATTTTTAGAAACAATTTTATTGTTATTATAAAGGTGATGTACAGAAGGGTTATAGTTACTTAACTCAGGTAAAGAGTACAACCTAATTTGATTTTTTTTTTTCAATTTTTTTTGGCAGTCCTGAAGCTTGAACTCACTGCCTGAACACTGACCCTGAAGCAGCTTTTACTCAGGCTAGCACTCTACTACTTGAGTCACAGTGCCACTTCCAGCCTTTTCTGCCTATGTGTTACTAAGGAACTGAATCTAGGACTTCATGCATTCTAGACACATACTCTATCACTAATCCACATTTCCAGCACTTGCATTCTTAAATATTGGACAATATTGAAACAAGTACTCAATGGGAGAGGGTAACAACAAATCAGTTTACTGAGCACCCGTGTCCATTTTAGGCATTCTATAGCCATTTTTCATTTAATCATCACAGCATCACAATTTACAGATAAACCTTAGATACATATTAAAATACCTTTCCCAAGCTAATAAGCTATATAATTGCTTTCTGCTATTAAGATTGAGGCTACAACTGAGGTAGGTCTAGCTCCCTCAATCATCTGAGCAGTTAAGCATTTCATGCTGTATCTGTCCTTTCAGTTAATTCTCTAAGCTGGCAATGAGCTCATTGTCCTTTCTTCCTCCTACCCACAAGAAAACCCCACACTCAGAAGCATTTCTGGATAGCTAAAATATGCATTATAGTCTATAAAAGTATCAAAAAGGTAGAAAAAACAAGTAAATTTCTTTTAATAATAAAACTTCACAGTATGGGCTGAAGGCTTAAAATCTCTTGAGTTTAGGCCATAGTACTAGCAAAAAACAAAACAAAACAAAAACAATAACAAAGGAACATGTAAGTCTGTTTTTTTCAAAATAACATAAGAACCAGTGTAACCAAATAGAAAAAAAGGTTTTGTGGGGTTTTTTTGTTTTTTTTTTTTGCCAGTTCTGGGCTTGAGCTCAGGGCCTGAGCACTGTCCTTGGACTTTCTCAAGGCTAGAGCTCTACCACTTGAGCCTCAGCACCACTTCCAGCTTTTTCCTATGTATGTGGTACCGAGGAATCGAACCCAGGTCTTCGTGCATGCTAGGCAAGCACTCTACCACTAGGCCAAACTCCCGGCCCCAGGTTTTGTGTTTTTGTAAATTTTTTTTCGACAGTACTGGGCTTAAGTTCAGGGCCTGAGCACTGTCCTTGGATTTTCTCAATGCTAGAACTCTACCACTTGAGCCTCAGCACCACTTCTAGCTTTTGTCTATGTATGTGGTACCAAGTAGTTGAACACAGGTCTTCGTGCATGTAACGTAAGCACTCTACCACTAGGCCAAACTCCTAGCCCCTGTTTTTGTAATTTTGAACAACAACAAAAAAAAATGGAGGGAGAGCCTCTCAGGGCATGCATGGAGCTAGAAGCTGAAGTGGAGATGCTATGAAAACAGCAGTGTGGTAGCCTGAGAAGGTTGTCATGTTTACACACAGGCCCAGATCTTTGACTCCATAATAATAATTTTCCTGAGATCTTTCTTCCAAGACTGACTGTTCCTCCCAAAATCTCTTCAGACAAAGTTGATGTCAATTTTTTCCTGTAGAAACATATGTTCACTTTCGCAAAATGGGTATATGGAGGAAAAATATGAAGTTTCTCTTTATAATCTGTCAAGCATGCATATTTTTATATACACCTCAATTTTACACTAAATAATTGAGTAATTGCTATTATAAAAGTTCATTTAAAAAAAAGACAGGAATTGGTGGCTCAAAAGTGTAATTCTAGCTACTCAGAAAGCTGGGATCTGAAGATCATGGTTCAAAGGCGGCCCATGTAGGAAGAGTCTGTGACTCTTATAAACTTCTCAGAAAAATAAACTACTCAGAAAAAGCAGGAAGAGATGCTGTAACTCAAGTGGCAAAGTGTTAGGCTTTGAGCAAAAGAAGCTCAGGGATAACACCCAGGCTCTGAGTTCAAGCCCTAAGACTAACCAGCACAATACATACATACACACACACACACACATAATGAGCCTATTCATAACAGTCAGTTACTTATGACATTTAATTCATACTCCTCCAAATAAATAATACAAGTAAATAATGTACAAGGCACTTTTGTGTTGAAATGAATATTGCCAAAAAGTGTAAAGAGAATCAACAATAGGATTTGTAAAAGTCTCTGTATCTACCAATTACAGTTTTATTAAAACGTGGGAAATTTGTAAAGTTTGTAAAGTGCTCTTGTCTTCTCAGAGCTCCGTGGGTCCAGCTCTTTGTGGCTGATCTTTTCTTTCTACACTGACTATCAATTCTATTTTCCTGCTGCAGGTTGTAGTAAACCTCACTTGTCAGGACAATCAGGAAGAAAGTAAGCTAAGCCATATGTCAGTGGCTAACACTTGCAATCCTAGGTACACAAGCAGCTAAGACCTTGGTGAATAAGTTTCAAAGCCAATTCTAGCAACAAAATCTGAAAGACTTCATTATCCAGTTAACCAGCAAAAAGTCTGGCTGGAGGCATGAGAGAGCACCAATGATGAGCAATCAAGCTGAAAACACAAGGCGCTGAGTTTCAAGCCCTGTACCAAATTGACAAATTGAGAGAGAGAGAGAGAGAGAAAGAGAGAGAGAGAGAGAGAGAGAGAGAGAGAGAGAGAGAGAGAGAGAGAGAGAGAGAGAGAGAGAGAGAGACCTAGCATTGTTGACTTATCCTACCCACTCAGGAGGTTAAATCTGAGCTGTGACCCAGCTGACAAAAGTGCTAACCTTGAGCAAAAACGTTCAAAGAAGGCTGGGAATGGGGCTTAGTGGTAGAGTGCTTGCCTAGCATGCATGAAGCTCTGGATTTGATTCTTCAGTATCACATAAACAACAACAGCAAAAAAAAAAAAAAAAAAAAAAGCCAAAGTGGTGCTGTGGCTCAAGTGGTAGAGTGCTAGCCTTGACTACAGAGAGGTTCAGGGACAGTGTCCAGGCACTGAGTTCAAGCACCAGGACTGGGGGGAAAAAAAAATGAGAGAGGAATTCAAAGATATCCTTGAGCTTGGGTTCAAGAACCAAGACTGGCACAAAGAAAGAAAAATGAAAGGAAGGAAGGAAGGAAGGAAGGAAGGAAGGAAGGAAGGAAGGAAGGAAGGAAGGAAGGAAGGAAGGAATTATTCAAAAGCAAATAAAATTTAGTGCAAAAAGATTTCACAGTCTTTAAAAGCAACCACATAAATCTCCACTAGATAGGAAGTTACACAAGCCAATGGAAAAATGGGAACTGAAGACTAGAATTAGGGTACTGTATGTAGTTCATTAGTATAGTATATGCTTACTATGTTCAAGGCCTCGGCTCAGTCTCCAGCACCAATAAATAGGTAAATAAAGATTAGAACTCTCTTGGGAAAGAGAATTAGAGAAAACAACAGGAATTATTTTCTTCATGTAACAAACATTGAATAAATTTGTAAAAATTTTATCTACTTGGATATGTAAACTGTAATATGCAATTTACTTTTCGGAGGGGAGGGTTGGTCATGGGGCTTGAATTTGGGGCCTGGGTACTGTCCCTGGGCTCTTCAGTTCAAGGCTAACACTCTACCACTTGAGCCACAGAGCCACTTCTGGTTTTCTGGTGGTTAATTGGAGATGAAGAGTCTCACAGACTTCGGTGCCCAGGCTGGCTTTGAATCGCAATCTTCAGATCTCAGCCTCCTGAACTGTCAGTGCCCAGCACAAAAAAATATTATTTATATTAACAAGATAAAAGTAAATGCAAGGGGCCTGGAGTGTAGCCTAGTAGAGTGCTCGCCTAACATACACGAAGTCCTGGGTTCGATTCCCTGGTACCACATACTCAGAAACAGCCATAAGTGGCGCTGTGGCTCAAGTGGCAGAGCACTAGCCTTGAGCAAAAAGTGTCCAAGGACAGTGCCCTGCCCCTGAGTTCAAGCTCCAGGAATGGCAAAATAAATAAATAAAAATAAATGCAATACATGAAAGGCTGACAATCATAAAAAATACTCTCAAGTACCCTTTCTTAATTGCTTTGGAGAGCTGTTCATTTAAAACACTGAAAACTCATGCTGAAAACCCTTTCAGAATTATTTTAACTTTCTGTTGTTATAACAATTTCATGTAAATAAATCCTTTATGCTGGATTGTCAATATGAAGATTTTTCACCAATGCAAAATTTCCAAATGGCAAATATTTTACTATGTGCACATAAAGTTTTGCTTAGTCAGCCAAGAAAGTAAGTTTTGGAATTGTCTAAAATAACTAAATTACTAGCTGGACACCGGCAGATCATGCTTGTAATCCTAGCTATTCAGGAAGCTGAGATTCAAGGATCATTATCTTAATCCTTCATCAGCAGGAAAATCTGTGACTCTTATGTCCAATTAAACACGCCAAATCCTGGAAGTGGGGCTGTGGCTTAAGGGGTAAGGCAGTAGCCTTGAGCTGAAGAGCTCAGAGACAGCACCCAGGCCTAGAGTTCAAGCCCCAAGACCAAGAAGGAAGGAAGGAGGAAGGGGGAAGGGGGAAGGAGGAAGGGAACAGGGGGAAGGAAAGGGAAGGACCACTTCTGGCTTTTTTCTATGTATGTGGTATCTAGGAATCCAACCTGGGACTTCTTCCACTAGGCTAAACTCTCAGCCCTCTTTTCTGTATTTTTTGTGTTATTAATTTTCTATGATACTTGCTTTTGTATGTATTCTGTTTTGGTCTTTTTTTTTTTTTTTTTGCTGGTCCTGGGGCTTGAATTCTTGGCCTGGGCATTGTCCTTGTGCTCAAGACTAGTGCTCTAACACTTGAACCAGTGCCACTTCCCTGCATATACTGTATTTTAATCAGACCAATCCCTCCCCCCACCATTGCTCTTTCCTTGACTTCCCAATTCTTTAAGTGAGATCCCTTATACCACCTTCATATCCCAAGTAGCCACAATGTTTCAATAGTATTCATCTTTCCATCACTCTCTTGCTTCCCCTCTTCCAAACAGTCCTATAGTTGTGATTAAATTCTATATATGTAAAGAGGAAATGTAAAGTATATTTATAGTATATATGTACTGCATGTATTTATACACATACATGTTTTTGTTTCTTCCCCATATGAAAGAAAACATTCCATATTTGGCTTTGTGAACTTGGCTTATCTCACTCAACTTTCCAGCAAAGGACATGATTTTTTTTTTGTTTCGTTTTTTAAAGGCTGAGTGGTATTCCTGGTATGTATGTGCCACATGATTTCATTTTTCTTTATGGCTGAGTTATACACACAAGCACATACACAAATGTACTTTTTGTATCCATTCATTGGCTGAAAGTACCTTGGCTAATTTCATCTCTTGGCTATTGTAAATAGTGCAGCAATACATATGGGAATGCAGATGCTTCTCCTGTATACTGATTTAGACACCTCTGGATATGTGTCCAAGAATAGTATAGCTGGATGACAAGGCAGGCCTAGTTTTAGGTGTGTGTGTGTGTGTGTGTGTGTGTTATTGTTAGTATTGAACTTAGTCAAGGTCTCACACTTTTTTTTTTTTCCTTTTCAGTGGGTCATGGGTTTTGAACTCGGCCAGGGCGCTGTCCCTGAGGTCTTCAGCTCAAGGCTACTATCCTACCCCCGGGCGAGGGTATTGGCCCTGAGCTCTTCAGCTCTGCCTTAACCTTGAGCTAAAGGGCCTCACACTCTTGTTTGGCTTTTCCACTCATGGCTGGTAGTTTACTACTTGACCCATGCTTCCACTGTTCATTTCCAGCCTGCCTGAGCTGATTTTAAACAGCAAACGTAAGATCTCAGGACTCGTGTACCTAGCTGCTGACACACTGTCACAGCTCTCCAATGCCAGTGCTGCCTCGTCATTCACCAAACTCCAGTCCAAGAAGAAAGGAGGTCAGAAAGGCCTCTCTATACCATGGCTCGTACCAGGCAGTCTGCTAGCAAATCTATTGGTGGGAAATGTTAGGTCCAACTGGAAGAAATGACTTCTCCTCTTGGTGCTCTCCCCCTGTACCCTGGAAATCCCCGCCCAGCACCTGTAACCCTGGCAACTGGCATGCCTGGGGACAGTGGGAGGTCCCCACTGAGGTATTTCCCCATCCTCTGAGATCACATCCACTTCCGCTGCGGCTATACCCCTCCCCCTATATAATCTCTCACTTCCCGGCCTAAGCCCTCTTGCTCGCCTGACTCCATAGGAGCCTGCTCTTTCCTCATGCAATAAACTCTCTTCTCCTGAACTGTGTGGAATTTCCTTTTGGCAGACCTTACAGTAAAGCACCCAGGAAATAACTAAAGCTGCTCACAACAAGAGTGCACCCTCTGCTGGAGGGGTGAAGAAACTACATCATTACAGGCATGGTATCTTATATTTAGACCCTCCCAGAGGTCCACTGAACTTCCGATTTGCAAGCTCCTTTTCCAGCATCTGGTTTGAGAAACTGCTCAGGGCTTCAAAACAGATCTACACTTCCAGAGCACAGCTATTGGTGCTTTGCAGGAGGCAACTAAGGCTTCTTCACTTGCTGACATTTTTGAAGATGTCCATCTGTGTGCTATCTGTGGCAAATGTGCAACAATTATGCCAAAAGATATCCAGCTAGCACTCTGCATACATGGAGGACCTGCTTAAGAATCCATTAGGGGCCAGGAGCCTTGCCTAGTGGTAGCGTGATTGCCTATCATGCATGAAGATCTGGGTTCAATTCCTTCATACCACATACACAGAAAAAGCCAGGCGTGGTGTTATGGTTCAAGTGGCAGGGCTGTAGCCATGAGAAAGCCCAAGGACAGTGCTCAGATCCTGAGTTTAAGCCCCCGGACTAGCAAAAAGAAAAAAAGAAAAGAATCCACTAAAGCTGGGTACTAGTGGCTCCTACCTGTAATCTACTAAGGAGGCTGAGATCTGAGGATCTGAGGACCTACAGGGTTATAGGCTTGAGCTACCAATGTGTTTAGTTTTTGTTTTGCTTGGGTCATAGGGCTTTAACTCAGGCATTGTCCCTGAGCTCTTTTGTGCAAAGTAGCCCCCTACTACTTTAAGCCACAGCTTCCCTTTGTGTTTTCTAGTTGTTAAATGGAGATAAGAGTCTTATGGACTTTCCTGCCTGGGCTGGCTTTGAACTGTGGTTCTCAGAAATCAGCTTCCTAAGTAGCTAGGATTATAGGGCTGAGCCACCGGCACCTGGCTATATTTCTTTTTCTTTTTTCTTGGAACTTCTAGATATATAATGATTGCATTAGTTTATATTCCCACCAGCAATATATAAGGGATTCTTTTTCCCTTTGTCCTCACCAGCATTTAGGGTTGTTTATAAAACATGCTTTCTAAGGTACATTTCTTTGTTCCAACATTAACACAATTGTAACAATCCAAAAACTCACCTCAGTATGTCTTTGATGTAACGCATTATATTCTTTCTTCAGTTCTGCTTCTCTTTCTTCAAGTCTGCTAACTGAAATTAAGACATATATACTTAGTTAAAACCAAATATAGTCAGAAAATTATTTGAACAAAAACTATCTTGAGTTATCCATAATCATTAGACCCATAACCATCAGTGCTCGTATAAAATTCTGCACTAAGCAGTGATGTCATTTTACCATCTTAATCAATAACACTTGGAGATGAGGGGTACAAGGAAAGAGAGAATACCAGATTGGTTCCTACATGAGTTTTAAATGTGATTTGAAATTACCTCTTTCAAAAACACAGATTATTTTGTGAAAGTCTTAATATGGAATCAGAACCCAAATCACCGATTTTTAGTATTCTTCAGTATTCATTTTTAGTATTCTTCAGACTCTTTCAGTACTAACAATTCATGAAAGCCTCGTTGTTTCTAAGTACTCTTCTGCTTTTTTGATTTTTGAAAACTTCAGGAATTCATCCTCTTTTATTTGGCTCCCTCTGCTGAGAGATTTTGTGAGTGGCACTGAACACAAGAAAGGAGGAAAGGTTTTAGTTCCTAAGATACAGAATGTTAAAATAGGACCTCACAGGAGATTGCAAAGAATGACTCAGAGAAGTGGTGGGGTCTGAGCCAGCCCAAGAAGAAATTACACTACTTAAACAAAATGATAATGAAATGTTCCAGACACTACTGCCAGGGAAATGAACACAAGGAGGAGACGTGGGCAGTCACAGTGCAGGGGGATTGTCCGGCCAAACTCACTTTAAGTCTGTTGGAAAATGTTGGTTGAAAATGTTCTTCTAGTCAATCAGCTGCTAACACACAAGGCTGTTTGTTACCTGTAACCTGTGAATAGCTGCAAACTGTAAAAGCAACTAGTGAGCTAACACTACAACAACATGCATATGAATGTTATATATGCCTAATGTCCATACCTGACACCAAACAAAATGTAACATGTGTTACCCAGTAAACTCATCCTTGGATCTAATATCTTTGCCTGCTATAATCTGAATAGCTTGGAAACAGGTCATTATTTAGGAAAATTGTACCGATTTTTGTTTTGATTTGCTTCTGATTTAAGCTTATAAGTTATGAGCTCATAAACTAGTAAGCAAACTCACCCAACATAATATATATGCAACACAGTTTAACATGCCAGGTAAGGACTGAATACATCACAACTAGTAGCACACATTATTGTGATAATACAATAGAAGTTTTGGTGCTTTTTTGGGGGGCAGGGTGCCAAGATGGGTGGGGGGGGAAATGCAGTACTGGCATAGGAAACCCAGGGCTTACATTTTGATAGGCAGGCACTCTATCACTTGAGTCATGCTCCTAGCCCTTCTGGCTTTGTTTCTTTCTCAAATTGGGTCTCATTTTTGTCCTAGACCATAATCCTCCTATGTATACCTACCATGTCATATGTTATGGTATGACAAGCACATGTCACCATGCCTAGCATTTATCAGTTGAGATATATGAGACTTATTTTGCCTGAGCAAATAAGATCCTGCAAATTTCAGTTTCCCAAGCAGCTAATCTTACATGTATGAGCCACTGCACCTGACTTTAGTTCTCTTATTTTTTAAAAAGAAAAGGAGGGCCCAGAACTTTGGCCTAGTGGTAGAGTGCTTGCCTAGCATGCATGAAAACCCAGGTTTCATTCCTTTCATACACAGAAAGAGCCGGAAGTGGTGCTGTGGCTCAGGTGGCAGAGCTCTAACCTTGAGGGAAAAGCCCAAGGACAGTGCTTAGCCCCTGAGGTCAAGCCCAGTATTGGCAAAAAAAAAAAAAAAAAGAAAGAAAGAAAGAAAGAAAGAAAAGGAAAACTCCAAGCAAAGTTGTAAATAATTTTTATACCCCTCTGAGTAATTAAATTTACATAAAAGTTTAAGGAAATCCTGAGACTACTGGACAAATCATATCTACTTTTAATTATTGATCCTTTTCTATCAGTAATTTCTTGGTAGGGTAACTTTTTTTTTGGAGGAGGGGGTCACAGGGCTTGAACTCTGGCCTGGGTACTGTCCCTGAGGTCTTTAGCTCAAGGCTACCGCCCTACTCTTGAGCTACAACCCCGCTTCCTGTTTTCTAGGATTAACTGGAGATAAGAGTCTTGGCTTTGTATTGCCTGGGCTGGCTTTGAACCTTGATCCTCAGATCTCAGCCTCCTAAGTAGTTAGGATTACAGATGTGAACCACCATGCTGGGCTAGAGTTTTCTTTTTTCTTTTTTTTTTTTTTTGGGGGGGTGCTGGTCTTGGAGCTTGAGTTCAGCCTATGTGCTGTCCCTGAGCTTTGGCTCAAGGCTAACATTCTATCACTTGAGCCACAACCCTACTTCCTCAATCAGCAAATCAGTTTTTCTTAACAGCTTGAAACCAAAAGAAAAAACTGAATACTGAAGCTAAAACAAGATCCAAGGGTCTAAGAATATGGCTTAGTGGTAGAGTGTTTGCCTAGCATGTATGAAGCTCTGTGTTTGAGTCCTTGGTACCACATATACAGAAAAAGCCAGAAGTGGGGCTGTGGTTCAAGTGGTATAGTCCTAGCCTTGAAAAAGCCTGAGGACAGCATCCAGGCTCTTAGTTCAAGCCCCAAAACTGGCAAAAAGTAAAAATAAAAACAAAACAAGATCCAAGTATGATTCATAAACTTCAATTTCAAATTTATGTTTGATAGGAGAGCCTTATTATTTGTGGGGGGCAGAACTTAGAATTTATACTCGATACACAGTGCTTGAGCATCTTGAGCTGTATCTCCAGCCCTTTTGGCTTCAGTTGTTTTTCAAGTATAATCTTATTTTCCTTGTCCAGGATGGCCTGGTTCCAAGTATAGTCTTGTTTTTCCTTGTCCAACCTGGACTTTCATCTTCCTATTTAAGTCTCCAGTAGCTGGTGGAATGACACGTGTACCTAGCTCTACTGGTAGAAATGAGGTCTTGTAAACTTTTTGCCCAGGCTGACCTCAAACCATAATCTCTCCAATCTTAGTCTCCCAAGTAGCTAGGATTACAAGTATAAGCCACAAGGCCCAGCAGAGCTAATAATCAATTAGCTCACTAATTAGATGTGAGTTCATAAATTTGTATCACCACCATCACTAACACCAGCTAATATGTACTGCTTATTATATGCCACAAACTGTTCTATGAACTATATACAAAATCTATTAACTTGATGACCAAAAAAAAAACATCACCACATTCAGTTTAGATATAAGGAAACTGAGACAAATTGGGGTTAACTTACCCAAAGTAACACAGGCAATTCCCTAATAGAGGAGTCTAGCTCTAGAATCTGTGTTTTTAATCACCATCCTATATTGTCACTCAGGAAATACTCATCTGTTATGTATGGAGTCTCCTTTGTGATTCTATCCAGGGAAAGGGATAGCCTTCAAACAAAATGCCCTTTGTTTATGGAAATAATCCAGCTTTTGATACTCTGACAAGAAACCATCAAACTGTAAGCAAAAATACATATTGTCTGTGCTGGGAATTTGGCTTAATGGTAGAATATTTGCCTACTAGATATGAAGCCCTGGGTTTGATCCCTCAATACTACGCAAAAAGAAAAAGCCAGAAGTGGCCCTGTGACTCAATTGGTAGAGTGATCTCCTTTAGCAAAAGAAACTCAGAGACAGTGTTCAGGCTGAGTTCAAGCCCCAGGACTGGCAAAAAACCAAACCAAACCAAATCAACAAACAAAAAAAACCTACTCAATACTACTTATCAGTGAGATAACTGCTATGGTTTAGATGTATTTTTTTAATTGTATTTTATTGCCAGGATAATGAATAGAAGGGTTACAGTTACATTTGTTTGTCCCCCAGAAGTTGGTGTGTTACAGGCTTAGTCCTCAGAAGGATGGCATTAGAGGTAGTGTAAAACCTTTAAAAACGTGAGGACTAATGAGAAGACTTTGGGTCATTGGGGTTGCTGCCCCTGGAAAAGATTAAGACAGCTCTCCTAAGAGCAAGTTATAAAAGACAGTCTAATCCCTGAATCATGTCCCGCATTCTCGTTTTGAGATGCGATCTCTTCCTCTCTTGCTCACTTCCACATGTTCTTCCAACATTATGATGTCATCTGTCATTAGGCCTTCACCGAAGACCAAACCAACTTTACTACCCAGTCTTGGGTACTAGATCTGAAAGATATATAAACCTCTTTGGGATTCTACAACTAAGAGCTAAATAAACCTCTTTTCTAAGTCTGCCTGCCTTAGGTTATTCTGGTACAGTAATGGCCACACACACCATCACCACTGACAGACAGTATAGGCATGATGCTGAGAAAAAGTAGTAGAAACAAAAGAATACGAAAGAGAAAAGGCACATAAAATTAAAATTTTACAAGGTACTCCATTAGTCACCTTTGAGGAGGAATTCACCAAATGATAAATAATATTGATAAATTTAGTCCCACCCTAGTCCAAACACACTGAGTATCCATTCACACTGAATATTCCTTGGCTCAAGTGTTCATCCTGTTCTACAACAATTACTATGAATTCATCATGTAGCACAGGACCATTAGGTAACATAACAGATAACTTCCTCCAACTTAATATAGGTAAATATGATGAGCTTGGAAGCCATTGACTATAAAATGTTTTTACAGAAGCTACTATTTATCAGAAGTATTCATTTGTTAAACTTTACATGAGAACAGGGAGTATGCCCTACTGGTAGAGTGCTTGCCTAGTAGCATGAACGAAGCCCTGGGTTCCATTCCTTGGTTACCACATAGAAAGAAAAAGCCAGAAGTGGCACTGTGGCTCAAGAGTGGAGTGCTAGCCTTGATAAAGCTCAAAGACAGTGCCCAGGCTCTGAGTTCATGACCCAGAACTGGCAAAACAAAAGAAAACAGAAAATAAACTTTAAATGAACAAAAAGCAATCTTTGCTGGTGACTCATACCTGTAATCCTGCTACTCAGGAAGCTAAGGTCTGAGGACCAGGGCTAGAAGCTAGCCAGGGCAGAAAAGTCCTTGAGACTCTTACCGCCAGTTAATCATTCAAAAGCTGGAAGTACAGCTGTGGCTTAAAGCGGTAGAGCACTAGCCTTTAGTGAAAGAGCTCAGGAATGGTGCTTAGGTCCTGAGTTTAAGCCCAAACCCAATACACATACACACAAAAAAAGCAACCTTTAACACTTGAGTCATTACACAAATTTCATTTAACTTTGGAGATATGTTCTTAGAAATGCCTCCTTAGCCAATTTCATCATTGTGAAATATAGAGTGTACTCACATGACTAAGACAGCTGTAATATCACTAGGCAAAATACTCGATTTTTGCCAGTCCTGGGACTTGAACTCAGGGCCTGAGCACTGTCCTTGGGCTTTCCTCAAAGCTAGCACTCTACCACTTGAGTTACAGTACCACTTCTCACTTTTTTTCTGTGTATGTGGTACCAAGGAATTGAACACAGGGCTTCATGCATGCTAGGCAAGCACTCTACCAGTATACCATGCTCCCAGCCCATAGGCCATATACTCTTAAAGGATTGCTATTGTATATGCAGTCTATCATTGAAACATTGATACATGGTATAAGACTGTTCCTATTTTTGTGGCTTCTGTGCTATAGCAACATATATAGCTTAACATACACATACACACACACACACACACACACACAATCTTGTAAGCACACACACAATCTTGTAAGCACTATTAAAGTCCTCATATGGAGCTTTCTAAATAGAAAGCACCCTACTATGCTTTAAGAACAGTTTATGCTTTTGCTATTCTGAATGCTATTCTGGCAGATTCCTCCCTGGCACCTACAGCAAGAACCTAGACAGACACTGTCTATATTTCTTTACCTGTACTGTGATCTAAATATTATTATTACCTTTTTAGATATATACAGAACAAGTCATATAAAGATCACATCATATGACCATGTAACTGGTCATATAAATATTTTTTTTTTCATGGGGCTTGAACTCAGCCTGGGCACTGTCCCTGAGGTCTTCAGCTTAAGGCTTACCCTACTTCTGGGCCTGGGTATTGTCCTTGAACTTTTCAGCTGAAGGCTACTGCCCTACCCTTGAGCCAAGCCCCACTTCCCATTTTCTATGGGTTAATTGGAGATAAGAGTCTCAGGTTCTTTTGTGCTGGGCTGGCTTTGAACCTTGATCCTCAGATCTCAGCCTCCTGAGTAGCTAGGATTACAGGTGGGTACTGGTGACTGGCAGCGCCTAGGCCTTGAGTTCAAGTTCCACACTACACGGACAAAAATTATGTAATATATATATATATATATATATATATATATATATATATATATATGATGTGATACTGTAACAGACCAATTTCCAATAATTCAAATTTGGAACTGCAAATTTTTTTCCAAAATCACATCAATTCAGCACAACATATCCAATAAACTCACTTTAGTCAAGGCCTAAACCTTCTGAAAAGTACCTTTTAACACAGGAAAAAGCCATCTTTTGAGAGCCCTGAATGCCACTGAGGAACTAGTAAAGGGAAGGGAGACTGGAAGAAAAAAAAAACAGCCTATCTAGATATCAGACATCTTCCAAAGCCTAAGTACCAAGGAATTAACTAATACTTGTAAAGTTGTGTTATATTTGAAAGTATTAAAGATCATTTCTTATTTGAGTCCCTTATAAACTCAAACTCCAAAAATGAGTTCACAAAAACTCCAAAAACCTAACCATTTTATTCATCCAACTAGCTCAACCTGGCATTGACTAGACTAAACAAGAATCGGTTTATCCTATCTGTCTCAAACAACAGATAACCAAACAGCCAATTGTTAACTGCTAATTTTCTAGAAGAGAAAAATATCCAATCATGGTTTCTGAAATGGGAAAAAGGAGAAAGGGGCAGGACAAAAGAACAATTTTAAAAGACAAATCCAAAATCGACCCCTCATAATAGCAAATGGAGATATTCTAGCCTCATTTGGAATGCTCTTTTTTTCTCCATTTTTTCCTAACAGCAAGAGGATATGATATGGCAGGAAGAGCTACCTGCTCTGCCGGCTCAAATCAGAGCTTACCTCCTTAGATTGATGGCCTTTGCCAAGTTTGGAACACCTTCCATCTCTGTTGTCTTCTGCCCCATCAGACTGCTGATAGGCCTATGGGGGGAAGAAAGAGAAACAGACCTGCTAGAATGCCACATCCAACTCATTTGCCTTCTCAGAAGTAATTAGTTCTTACTGTTCATGGAAGGCAGAAAATCCAACTGTTACTAGATCTCAGGAGATTAACATTGGTCCTTTAGAAATTCTCCTTGAACAATTTAGCACAAAGGTTCTAAAAGGTAAGAAAGAATGAAATGCTCACTTAGCAGGAAACAAATCTCAGACAACCACATCAAACCAGTAATAAAAACTTCTCCTCTGTCAACTAAGTCCTTCACCATGCGTCTAAACTTCAAAAGCCTTTCCGACAGATATTACATGACATTAATCAGTAACATAGGTAACAGAATATTTTGAAACACTCATGAATGAGTGCTCATATTCTTACAACAGACTGGGATAACTTCCAAGAATTCCAGTAGTAAGGGCTTTTAGCAATTTGACATAGTCACTGTCTTGAAGATGTCATCTAAGCCATCCACAACCAAAAGTTGACAACTCTTACCGCCTACACAATCTCTATAGAGGGACAGGCCAGGCTTTCCCTCAGCACATATTCCTGTGTATCATTCTCATGGTCAAAAAATGCTTCACTATGATCAACCAAAACCAACAAATTTCTCGAGCTGTCTTCTAAGATTACAGAAAAGAACTCAGCATTGTCCATTGTCCCTGACCATCAATCCTTTAAGCTAAGTTTAGCAGGGGCTTTTTCTTTTTTTCTGTCCTCTAAACTCAGTCATCAGAAATTGTTTAATCTGCCTCATAAAATCAGGTTTTTGGTGCTATTTTTAGTACTAGATATTAATTACAAACTACAACTTTGATGGTACCAAAGGATAACACCAAAGCTAGAGAGAATGGCTCACACTTGTAATCCTAGCTACTCAACTTACCTTGTGTTATTTTTTGTTTGTTTTTTTTGGGGGGGGGTGTCCCTCTTAAATGTAGGGTCTAAAAACCAAACATTTTTTTAAACAATTTTTTACAAAAAGCGAACATGAACTAAAAGCAGCTTGCTTTTTGTGGTCTGTGTCAGTTATGGGACCTGGGCACTCTCTCTGGGCTTTTGAACCACAGTTCCACCTCGGGTTTTCTCACGGTTTATTGGAGGTAAGTAAGTGTCAAGGAAAGTCCAGGGCTGAATCCAGCCCTGGCTGGATTCAAATCATAATTCTCAGATATTAGCTTCTTAAGTAGCTAGATTATAGGCATGAACTCCCAGTGTACAACTTAAAAGTACCTTTCTACCTTTCTGTATAAACCTATTGCAATTTTAAACCAGGAGATATAAATTTAAAACTTCCAAAGTTATCTTAAAAAACAAAAAAAGCATATGATTGCTGGGAGCTGGTGACTCACTGCTATAATCCTAGCTACTCAGGAGGTTGAAATTTGAGGGTCATAGTTTAAAGCCAGCCCAGGCAGAGATTCTTCGAATTAACCAGCAAAAAGCCAGAAGTGGAGCCGTAGATCAAGTGGTAGAACAACAGTCTTGAGTGAAAAGACCTAAAGTAGAGCATCAGGCATCAGTTTAAGTCTCAGAAAGCATGTTTCTAAGAGTATGTGTATACACGAGCACACGCACACCACATATGATCCTAAGAAAACCATAAATTATCTCTTAATCTACTGTCTCATTCATGAGGAGGGATCTACCTTCCTTCCTTCCTTCCATCTGAACTGAAGCCTTAAACTTAGCTTGCTTGACTGGTAGTCTACCGCCTGAGTCATGCTTCCAGCCCAGCTTTTTGGTAACTAAGAGATGGCATCTCCAGAACTTTTCAGCTTAAGCTGGCTTTGAATCACTGTCCTCTGGATCTGTTTCCTGAGTGGCTGTGATTATAGATATGAGCCCTGGCACACATGCAAAAGGCATTTTTTTTTTTTAGTCAGTTGTGGGGCTTGAACTCTGGGCCTGGGCACTGTTCCTGAGCTCTTCAGCTCAAGGCTACCCTTTGAGCCACAGTGCCACTTCCAGTTTTCCAGTGGTTAATTGGAGATAAAAATCTCACCGATTTTAATGCTCAGGCTGGCTTTGAACCCTGATCCTTAGATCTCAGCTTCCTGAGTAGCTAGGATTACAGACATGAGTCACCTTGCCTTGCATACAAAAGGTATATTCTATTGATAAGATTTTATTTAATGCTTATATATATGTGTGTGTATATATATATATATATTTTTTTTTTTTGGTCAGTTGTGGTTGTGGGACTTGAACTCTGGGCCTGGGCTTTGTCCCTGAGCTCTTCAGCTCAGGGTTACTGCCCTACCCCTGAGCCACAGCACAACTTCTGGTTTTCTGGTAGTTAACTGAAGGTAAGAGTCTCATGGACTTCAGTGCCTAGGCTGGCTTTGAACTGCAATCCTCAATTCTCAGCCTCCTAAATAGCTAGGATTACAGGCATGAGTCACTGCGCCCAGCTTCCATTTTTTTAAATTGTAGTGTTTGGATAGAACCTGGGACTTCACACTTAACAGGCAAACACTACTACTGAATAATGGCCTTGGTGCCTTTTTTTTCCCCAGAAAACATATATATATACTTTATTTATTTATTTATTTTTTGCCAGTCCTGAGGCTTAAACTCAGGGCCTAGAACTGTCCTTGGGCTTTCTCAAGGCTAGAGCTCTACCACTTGAGCCACAGCACCACTTCCAGCCTTTTCTATGTATGTGATACCAAGGAATCAAACCTAGGTTTTCATGTATGCTAGGCAAGCACTCTACCACTAGGCCAAACTCCAGGCCCAAAATATTAACACTGCTAAGCCTAAAGGCTTAGGCTATCTCAAATATCCTATGAAGCCATATTTATAACTTTAAAACGTGAAAATTAGCTGGGGGCGGTGGCTCATGCTTATAATCCTAGCTGCTCAGGAGGCTCAAATCTGAGGACCATGACACTCTTATCTCCAATTAACACTAGAAGACTGGAAGTGGCATTATGGCTTAAGGAGTAAGGCAGTAACCTTGGCTGAAGAGCTCGGGGACAAAACACCAAGCCCAGGTATAGGGCGGTAGCCTTGAGCAGAAGAGCTCAGGGACAGGTCGGACCCAGGCCATAGTTCAAATCCTACAACTGACCAAAAAAAAAAATGAAAAATTCTCAGTTTATGAATCATATCAATACCAGAAAGATCTACTTTTTTTTTAGTGGGTCTTAGGGCTTGAACTCTGGCCTAGGCGCTGTACCTGAGCTCTTCAGCTCAAGGCTACTACCCTACCCCTGGGACTGGGTGCTGTCCCTGAGCTCTTAACTCAAAGCTACCACCCTACCCTTGAGCCACAGCCCCACTTCTCGTTTTCTAGTGATTAACTGGTCCTTTTGTGGCCGGCCTGGCTTTGAGCCTTGATCCTCAGATCTCAGCCTCCTGAGTAGCTACGATTACAAATGTGAGCCACTGCCAAGTGCCAAAAAAGATCTTACTTTAAAAGTCGGTTTGGAGGGCCGGGAGTTTGGCCTAGTGGTTAAAGTGCTTGCCTAGCATGCATGAAGACCCGGGTTCGATTCCTCGGTACCACATACATAGAAAAAAAGCCGGAAGTGGTACTGAGGCTCAAGTGGTAGAGCTCTAGCCTTGAGAAAGTCCAAGGACAGTGCTCAGGCCCTGAGCTCAAGCCCAGGACTGGCAAAAAATAAAAATAAAAAATAAAATAAAAAAAATAAAAGTCTGTTTGGCATTATCAGGTTTCTTTTATATATATAAAGATGATTATATATTACATTTCCCAAGCTTTCCAACTAGTAGAGGGCTATGGCCAAAAACTAATGTAACAACTACTAAAAAGCTCCTTTTGTTTAATAGCACTGATTCTCTAGTTGGGCACATAAATTGAAATTTGTAGTCTCTACCCTGGGCCATCGTGGAATCTAAGGAGGATTAGGCCATTGTCAGAAGTCAGTATTTATCCTGACCAGAGGCTCCCATCCTACTGAGGGGAAAACAAGTACAAGAACTGAAATAGTAATCACTACAACACACCTGAGACTAGGACAGTTTAACTGTGGGCATATGCCCCAATTCCATCCTACTTCATTTAATACAAATGTATGTGGAGGAGTGGGTAGGAGCTACCTGAAGGAGTAATGAAACCCACCTTATATAACCATGGATGACTCCGTCTCTGCTCTTTTCCTATCTCTTTAGTTGGAGTTCTGTGGTGAGTGTACAGAGCTGAAATGTGGAACTCCTAAAGCTGTGGGCCTGAATTCTAAAACTCCAGTTTCAATAAGAAGTGATTTTGTCCCAATAATCAAGTTTTATGGTGAAGACTTAAAAGACACTTTACTAGACTTAGACTTGATACCAAATGAAAAAGCCAAACAAAAGTTTATATGGGGGAGAGAATGAAGAGAAAGGTCAGAGTATAAGGCTCTAATATTTATATATGTTCAGTTGTCAACCACACTTTTCCACTTATTTTTTATTTTTTGCAGTCCTGGAGCTTGAACTCAGGGCCTGAGCACTGTCCTCAAGCTTTCTCAAGGCAAGCACTCTACCACTTGAGCCACAGCACCACTTCTGGCTTTTTCTATGTATGCAGTACCAAGGAACTGAACCCAGGGCTTTGTGCATGCTAAGCAAGCACTCTACCACTAGGCCACACTCCTGGATCCACATTTTTTTTAATTTTTAAGAAATTATTCGTGCCTGTATTAGGGCTTGAATTCAGGACCTGATCATTGTGCCTCGCTTTTTGGCTGAAGGCCTGTGCTCTAGTCCCTGAGCCATAGCTCCGCTTCCAGTTTTTTAGTGGTTAGCTGGAGATCACAGTCTCCCAGACTTTTCTGCAAGAGCTGGCATCAACCTGTGATACTCAAATTTCAGCCTCCTGAGTAGGTTGGATTACAGGCATGAGTTACCAAGCGCTCAGCTCCATTGAACTTTTTTTTTTTTTTCAGGTCTGAAACCAAGACCTGAACCCAAAAACTGCTGCCTTCACTCATTGGCTAGCACTCTAACCAACTGAGTCACATCTCCAACCCCTAAGTTTTTTCCCATGGATTTTCACTTTTTCACTGGAAGAAAGCAAAGACAAAAATCAAAGAAATCTCCAAAAAATTCACTACCACCTAAATTATTTCATCTTCCTATCACAAAAGGCAATGGCTCTGGACGTAAGGGAAAAGAAAGAAGTCAAGAGCTAGAGGACTACTGAAGTTTGCTGTGAGGGAACCGAATACTAAACAGGCTTTATAAGCTCCAAGTACTAGTGTGTTGTATATAACTGTAACATGTTAAGGTAAAACAGATTGGAGCTGGGTGTTTGGCCTAGTGATAGAGTGATGGCCAAGTATGGAACCCAGGTTCCATTCATTGGTACCACATATATAGAAAAAGCCAGAAGTGGTGCTGTGGCACAAGTGGCAGCGCTCTAGCCTTGAGAAAGCCCAAGGCCCTGTGTTCAAACCCCAGGACGGGCAAAACAAAACAAAACAAAAAAACAAATATCACTACTACATATTTTTACTTCTCCAATTCTGCTCACATTGGAAACAGCCAAACACTACAAATCAAGAACCATTAAAATATTTGTGTTCCAACTTCCTTAAATATATTCTAAGAAAACTACCAAAGGAGAGGAAACTTGTAGAAATGAACATTATTCAGTGCAGTATAATCTACACACTATTGGAAAAAAGCACCCAACTACAAGAGAACATTTCTGGGGTTTTCCTCCTTGTGGTGCTAACCCAGGAGCTACATGTAGCATGGGAAGCAAATGCCCTACCAGTGAGGTCTCCCCCAGCCTCACCTATGTTACTTCTATCCTGATTCAGGCCATGGATATAAGATAGCATTCAGGAATAGTATGCCTGCTTGAGATTTGGGTCTAGAAAAAAGGAATAATTTAAGTGGGTTAACTAGATAGAAGTTTGTCCAAAGTTTCTGGGTAGCTGAAGTGAAACAAGAAAATGGCCATTAAAATAATTCCTTTTCTTTTGTTTTTGCTGTTGTTGTTGTGGGGCTTGACTTCGGAGCCTGGGTGCTATCCCTGAGCTTTATCGTTCAAGGTTAGCACTATAGCACTTTAATACCACAATTCCACTTAATTCTTTTTTTTTTTTTGCCAGTCCTGGGCACTGTCCTTGGATTTTTCTCAAGGTTAGAGCTCTACTACTTGAGCCTTAGCACCACTTCTGGCTTTTTCTAAGTATGTGGTACTGAGGAATTGAACCCAGGTCTTCGTGCATGCTAGGCAAGCACTCTACCACTAGGCCAAACTCACGGCCCAATTCCACTTAATTCTTATTAGAGCAAAGTACATAATTTTTCAAAAAACAAGAGACTTGTCAATAGATGCTATAGTTTCTGAATGACTGATACATGTTAACATTAAATAAATAAATATGAAATTGAGTGTAGTGGCACAAGACTGTACTCCCAGCACTCTCAAAGTTCAGGCAGGAAGATCTAGAATTTGGGGTCAGTTTTGGCTACATTTTAAAAAATATGCCAGGTGTGGTGATGCACGCCTGTAATCCTAGCCTGTAATCAGGATTCAAAGCCAGCTCAGGCACTACAGTCCATAAGACTCTTATCTCCAATTAACCACTAGAAAACTGGAAATGGTGCTGTAGCTCAAGGGGTACAATGGTAGCCTTGAGCTGAAGAGCTCCAGGACAGTGCCCAGGCCCAGAGTTCAACCAATAAAGAAAGGAAGGAAGGTAGGAAGGAAAGAAGGAAGGAAGGAAGGGAGGGAGGGAGGAAGAAAGGAAGATCCTACAAGGAAAATATGATAAATTTAAATTACTCTAATTGCAGTAATGTAAAAGCATGATACTGATTTAGAAAAAAATTAGATGAAGGCCACATACATAATCTTCTCCCTTTTCCAACTCCATAATACTGTGATTTCTTTGGCCACAAGGATTACCACATTCCTTTGTATCACAATCATATCAGAATCATTATAGAATGCTAGGCATATCACAGCAGTTTATATTTTAACTGTATTATGATATCCATATTTACTTGACTCTCTGATAGACTACAGCTGGGTGCCCTGAGACTTTTATCTCCAATTAACCACCAGAAAACTGGAAGTGGAGCTGTGGCTCAATGGTAGAGCGCATGCCTTGCACTGAGGAGCTCAGGGACAGTGCCCAGGCCCAGAGTTCAAGCCCCAAGACCACCAAAGAAAAAAAAAAAAAGACTATATTGCACCTCATTAAAGATGACAAAGTCCAGCAGTAAACAAGATTTGCTCAGTGTATAACTTTTTCATTCCATACCATATATATTTTAAATTTCTCTTTATTGCTCACAAGATGCTACTTACCACGAGTATTAATTACTGTTACAATTTTTTTTAAGATGCTTTATTTATGTTGAAAAAAATCAAACATTACCACAAAATTTTATAGTCCCCTTCTTAATGTTGAATCGTATCACAATCTGATGATTCCACACTATTAAAAACTATAAAGTGTGTCCTTTAGCTTCTATTTATTTTTTCTTGTTTCTCAAAGAGCAAATAACTCCAACATTTCCATTTTTGATATAGAAAATACTACTCAGGCCAAAATTTGACGTTCCATTATGGTTACTTTTAAAAAGGACACGCTCCCTAAAATACAGCACTCAGATGTGACATGTTCAGTCTTTTAAATTTACAGACTCTAAGGCATACAAAAATAGGGAACTGAAGTCAGGCATGGTAGTGCACACACATAATCCCAGCATTTAGGAAAAGACAGGAGGATTGTAAGTTCAAGACCAACCTGGATGACATAGTCTATCTCAAAAAATTAACCAAATCTCTTTTATTACATAAAAAGAACTGGGATTGGTGGTGCATACCCATAACCCCAGCTCTTTGGGAGGTAGAAGAAGGAAGATCATAGTTCAAGGCCAGCACAGACAAAAGTGAGCAAGACCCTATCTCAAAGACAGCTAGGAGTAGTGGTAAATGCCACTATGTAGTTGCATGGGAGGAAGAGGAGGAAAACAGCTCAGGCCAGTCCAGGTAAGATTTTCAAGAGAACCTTTGTGGGGAAAAGAAGAAAATAAAAGCAAAAGTACTAGAAGCATAGCTTAAGTGGTAGAACCCTTACCTCGAAAGTGAAGCTGTCTGAGTTCAATATCAGTACCATCACACTATATAAAACATAAATCCACCTAGCATATATTTATTCAAATCCATTTCATCTTTTAAAGTCAGTCCTGGATTTCTAATAATAAGGGCACTGATGATACTAATGTTTATATCTTACTAGCATCTCTTTTTTTTTTGGGGGGGGCACTCTACCACTAGGCTATGTTCCCAGCCCTTACTGCAATCTTTTTAAGGCACTGATTCAACTTATAGATTTGGGGAAGGAAAAAGGGACTATAACAAGCAAACAAAAATTAAACAAATATTTTCCAGAAAAACTGAAAAATGAGTAAAAAGAATCTACAAGGAATTCTTTTCCAAATCAAAAGAAAATGTCCTACTGAAGCCTTAGTATTCTTCAGAAATCAAGAAAAAATTACCTTAAAATAATGAAAATTATGCTTTTAGTGTTTAGTTCTATCAACTATGCTTTTAGTGTTTAGTTCTAAAATACTACTTAATCTCTGCTATGAAAGCACAATCAAGTCTACAGAGTTGATATTCACTAACCTACATTTCTTCTTATTTGTCTTGAGAATTTGTGGATGCTAAGTGTGCCCAAAGCATGCAATTACTCTAAGACTAGATGAGTGTTATCATAATAATGTGACTCCAGGGCTGGAAATGTGGCTTAGTGGTAGCGTGTTTGCCTAGCACAAACAAAACCCTGGGTTCCATTCCTGAGTACCACATGCACAGAAAAATCCAGAAGTGGTGCTGTGGCTCAAGTGGTAGAGTGGCAGCCTTGAACAAAAGAAGCTCAAGGACAGTGCCCAGGCCCGAGTTCAAGCACTAGGACTGGCAAAAAACAAAAGAAACCAACTGTGACTCCAGTGTACACTGGCATGTAGCATAAATAAGTTCTCAAATCTTCAAATTTCTATAAGAACCTATAGTAGGGCCAGGCACCATTGGCTTACACCTATAATCCTAGCTATTCAGGAGGCTAAGATCTGAGGACGGCAGTTCAAAGCCAGCCCAGGCACAAAAGACCAATAACCACCAGAAAATAGAAAGTGGAACTGTGGTCCAAGTGGTAGTACACTAGCCTTGGGATGAAGAGCTCAGGGACAGGGCCCAGGTCCTAGCTATTCAGGAGGCTGAGATCTGAGAATCACAGTTCAAAGAACTAAAGAATATGAGACTTTTATCTCCAATTAACCACTACAAAATGGGAAGTGGCGCTCAAGGGGTAGGGCAGTAGCTTTGAGCTGAAGAGCTCAGGGACAGCAACTAGGCCCAGAGTTCATGCCCCATACCCTCCCACAAATAATTAATAATAATAGTAATAATAGAACCTAAAGTAGAACCATATATAAGTTGATACATTCAATGTTTACCAAAAAAAATACGCGAGTCTAGATAGCTTCAAGCTTAAAAACACAAAGAAATGACATAGGCTCATTTTGTTTTATTCAAGCTAGTTTTTGTTACCAAACATCCATTAGCTCTTTTCTATGGTATCTGGTTAATAACCATGTACATCCTTAGATTCTGGGATGTTTGAATTCCAGATTCCCAGTGATTTTGGCTTTTAAGTACGTCTAGAGCTCAAGAAAGTGTGCTGACTTGGGGCTGGGAGTTTGATCTTGTGGTAGAGTGCCTGCCTAGCATGCACGAAGGCCCGGATTCCATTCCTCCATACCACATACATAGAAAAAAAAGCTGGAAGTGCTGCTGTGGCTCAAGTAGTAGAGCTCTAGCCTTGAGAATAGTCTAAGCACAGTGCTCAGGCCCTGAGTTCAACCGGCAAAAATAAATAAATAAATATATATTTTTTAAAAAGTGTGCTGACTTATAACATATCACACATACTCCAAGCCTGGTACTGAAAAGCATCCGGCATTAATGGCAGTTCTTTAACAGTAGGTGTCATGTGCCTTAGGGTAAAGCAGGAAGAAGAATACTGGCCACCTCTTGCTTCCTAGGATTTACAAAGTTTGTAATGCTGGGAGGAAGAAGCAGAGATCTCTGCCTAACTGAATCAAATGTAAACAGGTCATAAAGTTTCTTATCATTTCCTTTTTTAATTTTGACTTAATTAGGTCATTTTCATTAGCCCCCCCCCAAAAAAAATTATTCTTGAGGTTGGAAACAATTACTTTAGAAGTAGAGAAAAACATCAAATTATATTAGAAATGAATTAAATCTGAAAAGTGAAATTGTTCTCCAAAGTAGCCTTATTGTTTCATTAAAATAAACCAGTCTTGTTTATACATGCTTAAAACTACTTTCTTATTGTTTTATAATTTTCTTCCCATTTCTGGAGATTAAACTCAGGGCCTGGGCACTATCCCTGGGCTTTCTCAAGGCTAGAGGTCTACCACTTGAGCCACAGTACCACTTCCGGCTTTTTCTGTGCATGTGGGTACTGAGAACTCAAATCCAGGGCTTTGTGCATGCTAGGCGAGCAATCTACCATTAGGCAATGCTCCTGGCCCTTTCTCATTTATTTTTAATTTCAATGCAATAACAGGACAATGGAATTGTATAAATGATCTACACAAATATATCCTTATGTAATGTACATAGCATGTTAACTATAAACAGGCTGAAAGCTAAAGAAGTGAGTCTTTTTTTCTTGATTGAGCCACTTTTGCATACATAGGTATACAACTCATGAAAATCAAGTCTCAACTCTTGATTCTGGGATAATTTCAAACACATCAGAAACCCGTGTCAAATGTTAGGATGAGTCATCACACCACTGGAGCGCACTCTTCAATGTGTACTTAGGAGAAGTAGTTTCACTTACTCTGGTCAGCATAGTTTTTTGCTTTGAGTTCAAGTTGTCTTGTTTGAGATTCTAGAGATTCCACTCGGGTCTGTAAATCCTTTTTTTCCTGTTCTTGAGAGTCTTCAAATTCAATAAATTTCTAATAAAGAAGAACAATATAATTTTCATCAGAGAAATAAATATTGTTTTTTCAACTCCTATGTTGATATTAATTACTTAAAGAGATTGTAGAATAATGAACTTGGGTTGGTTTTCTCTATAAAAAAATAGTTTAGTCAGAGTTGGGCACCAGTGGCTCATACCTATAAACCTTGCTACTCAGGAGAATGAGATGTGATTAGAAACCAGCCCAGGCAGGAAAGTCTGCGAGGCTCTTATCTCCAATTAGTCACAGAAAAGGCCAGCAGTGGGGCCTCAAGGGGTAGGGCATTAGACTTGAGCAAAAGGAGACAACACCCAGGCCCAGAGTTCAAGTGCCAGGAATGGAAAAAAAAAATTGTTCTGAAAAATGGAAGATCTAAGCTATCCAGACCAATTTAGAAAATATTAGGAAGTGGCGGCATGGTAGCTCATGCCTGAAATCCTAGCTACTCAAGAGGCTAAGATCTGAAGATCTCGGTTTAAAGCCAGCCTGGATACTAAAGTCTGTGAGACTCCTATCTCCAGTTAACCACTAAAAAACGAAGTGGAGCTTTTGTTCAAGGGGTAGGGCAGTAGCCTTGAGCTGAAGAGCTCAGGGACAGCACTCAGGCCCTGAGTTCAAGCCCTACAACTGACAAAAGAAAAGTGTTTTAAGGAGGAATCATCATTAGTAGTTAGATGCTGCTATGTAACAAGGCGATTTTATTTTTTTTTTTTTTTGAGCCACAGCCCCACTTCCAGTTTTCTAGTGGTTAACTAGAGATAAGTGTCTCACTGTCTTTAGTACCTGGGCTGGCTCGATCCTCAAATCTCAGCCTCCTGAGTAGCTAAGGATTACAGGCGTGAGCCACTGGGCACAGCTTATTTATTTATTATGAGGCAGGGCCTCACTATGCTGCCCAGGCTGACCTGGAACTCTGGATCCTCCATCTCTAGAGTAGCTGAGATTATAGGTAAGTACCACTATACTCAGCTTCATTGTTTACTTTTGATCTCTTGGGGATCTCATCCATTTTCATAGCTCTAAATACTATTATGTTGACAGTTTCTATCTCTAGCCCAGACCTAAATTTTAGATTTGTGTGTCCAACAGTCTACTGCACAACTTTGTTTGGACTAATAACCATATTAAACTTAGCATGTCAAAACCTGCTCTTCTTCTGTCTTCTCTAACTCCTCAAATCATTGTGGCCAATTGTTCAGACCAAATACTTTAGATTCACTGGCTATGATCTTTCCCTAATACCTCACTGCTGATCCATCATCAAATCTATCTTAGACTCAACCACTTTTCCTCATCTCCAACCCCACTTTATGTCACTATTATCTCTTGCCCGGATTAATACTATAGCAATAGCCTACTAATTATTTCCTCACTTGCACTCCTGCCATTCTATCATGCATTTTCAAGTCAGTAGTTAGGGGAATTCTTTAAAAATGAAGTCAGAGTAGATGCAGATGGTTCACACCTGTGAAATCCTAGTTAGGAAGCTAAAATCAGAAGAATCACAGTTGGAAGCCTGCCTGGACAGGAAAGTATGAGACTCCTATCTCCAAAATGAACAGGGAGGGGAAAAAGGAACAGTTCAAGTAGTAAAATTCTAATACACCAAGCAAGCTGATCAAGACCAGCCCTGAGTTCAAACCCCGCTATCGGGAGGAAGGGGAAGAGACGAAGGAAGCAGCAATAGTGTCAGTAGTAGTCACATTCCCTCTGCTCAAGGCCCTCTTCAAGTTTGCACTTTTTACCATAACCTCTTTACCATGGCCTCCCTGGTCCTACAAATCTATTACTACGATCCTCTTACTTCTTTGATACCATCCCCTCTTTAATTCCACCTTCCACTTCCTATTCTCTGACTCAAGCTCTTGGCTGATTCCCACAACACCAAGCTTTAGAACTTGACTTTCTATTGCTCAGAATTTTTTTCCTCCATGTATTGGAATGGGATGCTCTGGCTGAAGATGTCTCTCTGTCTTTAGTGCCCTGGCTGCCTTTGAACCAAGATCCTCAGATCTCAGCCTCCTGAGTAGCTAGGATTACAGGAGTGAGCCACCAGTGCCCCACTCCTGTTTTATTTTCCCCGAAACACTTCAGCCATCCAGGAGGCCACATATTTCAACCATCTAAGCTTATTTAGTATAGATCTTTTATCACTAGAGTAGGCTCCATGATGAAATTAAGGACTTTTGTTTTATTTACTGTTATATCCCACAGAGCATAGTGACAGTACATTGCAGGTTCTCAAATATTTTTGAATTAATGACTGAAAAGATAACACTTTGTAAATTAAACTGAAACATGTAGAATATATATAAATCTCACTCTTACTGGCTATCTGTGTCTGTGTCTATCTCT